>NC_056749.1:826275364-826327864 GCF_019279795.1 Protopterus annectens | reverse complement strand
TATAGAGATAAAAATAAAACAAGGAAGTTACATACATAGAAGTTATATTAGTCTTTATAGAAGATGTTTAATATTATAAGATGCAAATGATATACAATATTTACAATATTATATCATTGTCAGAAAAGATGGATCTAATTGTAAAACAATGAGCTTTTCATTAACATTTTCCATGTTTGCCAGGCATTTATTGCTTCTATTGGAACGATAGTGGGTAGTCAGTCTTGTTTATGCAATATAACTAATCCATCCCTAATAACTTATAGACAACAGCTGCAATCTAACTAATCTTTCTATACATAAGAGACCATTCAGGTACAGAATCCTCAGAAATAGTCTAGTTTTCTTGGGTCTTTGATACAATAGGTGCAAAAGGAATCAGTATTGTCTATTGAATGATTCAAAAATGTTTAACATTGCTGAAGGACTTCTAGAAACAATTGCATTGAAAATATCCTCACTAGTAAGAAAACAAGTTATCTTGATAATACTATCATAGCTTTTAAATGTAAGATTATTCTGAACCAGAACACAAAAGTCTTAAAAAGGATTACCATTTGGAAAAATGTAATCATTAATTGAATATGGATATTTTCAAATTATTTTCCCTAAATGTTAACACATTGTATTTGTTGATGTCAAAAAGCTACTATTAGACAGTGGCCAGTGGTATAAAAATCTTTAAAAAGTGGGGGGGTTAAACCATAGTTTATATAAGTAACCACAGACTAAACTTTAGAATCTTCTTTAAACTTGCTTTCCATAGTTAATTAACTGAAAGAAATGTGGACACAAATGCAATAATCAGAAAAAGGACTATGTATGGAGCCTTATTTAAACCCTTAGACAAAATTTTAAAAGGGAAAAAATTTGCAAGTCTTGTGAGGTACTTATAATACAACAGCTAAATGTTCACCATTTTTAAGGTTGCAGTAACCTTTGGCTATATGGATTATATTCTTCTCCAAAGAACCAAAGAATACTGAAGCCCCTCACACTGCCAAACTTCAAGTAAAACTTGTATCATGAAATCGCACCACAGGAGTGGATGGACAAAATAGTTTATTCATATACAAACTAAGTTATATGTTTTTGTCCCCTCCATTAACTTGGGACTTCATTAGAACTATCATATCTTTTACAACTGATTGCATTTATAATACCTAATTAAGTCACATGACATTATTAGCAAACCTCATTAAACTATTAATTAATGCATATTTTAAAAACAAAAAACATCAATTGTTATCTCTATATAGGTTATTCAGATAAATAATGTTAATAAATAGAAACATTAAAAATTCTCAACCCCCCAATGTTATTTAAAAAATCTCTAAAATGTAAAAACTCTAAAATATTAGAGTAAACTTACAATTTAGCTACTGTTAACTTCAGCATGCTGCTAATATGTAATGCATCATTAAGACCAGAGGAAGTACATGCATCTAGCCTCTTTTGACATCACAACCCCAGAGAGTGAAGCCTATGTTCCCATGCCCCCCCCCCCTTGGTTTAGGCAAAATATGCTCTAAAACAAAGAAAATAAAACTTCTTACTGTTGGGGCAGGATAACTTGTGCTTGTAAAAGGGCATTGTTGGTACTAGCATTACCTGTATCATAGGGGTGTTCATATATTCACCTTTTTAATGCACATTTCATCTTATCAATATAGAAACAGTGGCAAAAATCACAGAATGGCATGTATTCTTCATCAACAGAATTACAATCACAGGCATACTGCAGTTCGAACTAATAATCATAACTCTTGAGTTTCAAACTTGATCCCCCCAAAATATATATACATACACACTGCTGATACACCCCACATTTCCTCATACCACATATCCATTCAGACCTAGTGAAATCATAATCAGTATTACATCTTTCAAACCTCTCTTTTAAATTCATGTTCCTCTTATAGACAAACCACAGGCAATGGCCTAAAACCTTATTAATATTGTTATCGTACTCAACAAACAATTTACATTTTAGACTGTTACTTTGAATTTGTACTTTATAATTTGTATTATAATAGGTGTCATGTATTAACCAGTATGCATGGAACATTCTGTATCTTGTTTTTACATTTTGGAGTTGAATATGTGTCATGTATTTGGCTTATTGTATGGAGCTTTTCTCCCCAGGCCTCTGCTGAAAATGGCAACCCCTGTCAAGTCAGACTTCCCAGGTAAACAAATGTAAAATAAAATAAAAATGCTTAATAAGCCACCAGTTATTTCTAATAATTTGCTTAATGTCATTACTAATACTGCCATAATTAATAATCATCCATTCATAACTGTATGAATTACTATTAAGTGACCTATTACTCTCACTACTGGTACCGAGTAGCAGAAAAAACTTTCCTTTCTTGTTACATATTTCATCTCTTATTTGGTTCTACAAATTAATGATAACCCCTGTTAATGAGCGTCTTTATTAATTTTTCTATTTTACCATAAATTGATCATCTTCAGACATGATCCTAGAAATCCATACCATGTAGACCTTTTCGAGACCTGTCTTCAGTGAAAAGGGTGATTGCTAGTATAGTGCAAAACATTATTAGAAAATGTGGGCTTCCTATATACACCAGAAGTGAAGCATTGTCACAAAATGTCCTTCTCTAGTGTTATATCTAAATAATTAATGGTATTAATAGAATGTGAAAATGTAAACTTAAAAAAATAGTAATCATGTTTAAAAATTCTACACAACTCATAAGTTATGTCTTAGAACCCTTCCAAATGACAAATATGTCATCCAAAAACCTTAAAAACATGACATATGTAATCAGACGTGAACACAACGTTTATTTTCCCAGTACCATATGACAATATTGGCATATAGGGGGGCACAAGCTGCCCCCATAGCCACCCCTGTAAGCTATTTATAATATTCCCTCTCAAAGTAAGTAAAATTATTGTGTAAGAACATGTCAATATGTTCTACTAGAACATTAATTTCCTTGTTGCTTAGAGAGTCACTGGTACCATAAGCCTCCCTAATCCAATTAATTCCTGTGTTGTGAGGAATACAAGAAAAAAGGTCAGATACATCAGTAATGGGTAAAAAACACTCTTCATGAAAATGTTCTTGTTTAATCTTCCTCAGGAAATCCCATGAGTCCTGTAAAATGTAGGGATAGTTATTAAGGAAATGTTTTAAAACCCATTAATCTACACAGCCAAAGAATGAATTTTAGATCCAGCTGTATAATCTATAGGTCAGAGAGGCAGATTTTCAATGTTTTTGTGAATCCTGGGGATCCATAATATTGTAGGCATTAATGGGTAATTAACTTAAAAAAATTGAACAGCTTGTAATCAATTGCACCCTGGTCAAAAAGATCCTTTAAAAATGCATGTATTTTACAAAGGGACACATTGACTTCCTTCTTAGAGACTCTCATATATTGGACCTAATTATTTAAAATATTAAATATTTGAATTGAATAATCAACAGCCTTGCATTAAAGAGTGTGTGTGTGATTGTGCAGATGTTGTATCAAGGGCTATTGTCACTACTAACAGCATTGAGGTAAAGAGGTACCTCTGGCATCTAACCAACCATTTGATGATGAAATAAAGTCTGAGATTTTAAACTCTGCTTTAAATACAGAGTTTTTGATTGGCCATTCTGCTTCTCTGCTTCTCAGATTCCCAAACAATTTGATGAAACAGAGAAATTAATTCAGAGAGTTTCTAAGATGTACTAAACCATAAAACAAACCACGAACTGTATAAAAATATCCAGGAGCACAATAGCAAGAAACGGACAACTGACCAAAGGTTCCACTATTTATTACGACAATAAAACAAATAAAATTGGTAAGCGCTTTCGGCTGCGTTACTCCAGCCTTCATCAGACAAATTCAAAATGTTACTTATGCCATTTTATACTGCAACTGATGCAATCAATAATCCAATAATTCAAATGTTACTTATGCCATTTTATACTGCAACTGATGCAATCAATAATCCAATAATTCAATTGATTATTCAATCAGATGCTGATACAATTTATATATGCATAAAATTTTCCATTACATAAAATACCTGATTGCTATGAAATATAATGCATTAAATGTCCTAAACTAACATAAATAAATACTTGCATAAATATTACCCTTTCTACTAATATGTGTATACATAATATATATATATATATATATATATATATATATATATATATATATATATGAACACATACAATGAATGAAAAATATGCATAAATATATAATAATACAATAATACATATTAAAAATACACCAGTTTTACCTATTAAAAGCTCTTAATTTTAAAATGCTAGTAATAGAAATAGAATCATTTAGTCCTGGGAATACTGTGGCATTTAAAAATACTTGCCACCAATATTCTTTAGATTCTAATATAATTTTCCAAGGACCTATTCTAGGTGAAGAAATAACTTGTTCCAATACTAAAAATTTGAAATTATGTGTTGAATATTGTTCTATATGCCTATATAATGCATTGTTTTCTGAATGCCTACTAATATCATAAACATGCTCGTAAATTCACTGCTTTAATTTCTGTTCAGTTTTACCAATGCAATAAGCTGAACATTGTGTGCATAATGCTGCGTACACTACCCCAGAGGTATTACAATTATATCTACCTTTTACTTGTATACTAATATTATTAATATATACTTGCTCAGTTTCCATAATGTACGAGCAATACTTACACATATTACATTTCCTCATACAACCTATTAATTTTCTTTGTGGTATTGAACAAGCATTACACCAGTCCTTTAAATTCCTGTCCCTTTTATAAATAATAGAAGGCTGTACCCCTAATAAATTTGCCAATAGCACATCACCTTTAATAAAAAAACAATTTTTTGTAATTAATTCCTTTATACACTCCGAATCTTGCATATAGGTATGCACACAATGTTCAGCTTATTACATTGGTAAAACTGAACGGAAATTAAAGCAGCGAATTTACGAGCATGTTTATGATATTAGTAGGCATTCAGAAAACAATGCATTATATAGGCATATAGAACAATATTCAACACATAATTTCTAATTTTTAGTATTGGAACAAGTTATTTCTTCACCTAGAATAGGTCCTTGGAAAATTATATTAGAATCTAAAGAATATTGGTGGCAAGTATTTTTAAATGCCACAGTATTCCCAGGACTAAATGATTCTATTTCTATTACTAGCATTTTAAAATTAAGAGCTTTTAATAGGTAAAACTGGTGTATTTTTAATATGTATTATTGTATTATTATATATTTATGCATATTTTTCATTCATTGTATGTGTTTTTATATATATATATATATTTTATGTATACACATATTAGTAGAAAGGGTAATATTTATGCAAGTATTTATTTATGTTAGTTTAGGACATTTAATGCATTATATTGCATAGCAATCAGGTATTTTATGTAATGGAAAATTTTATGCATATATAAATTGTATCAGCATCTGATTGAATAATCAATTGAATTATTGGATTATTGATTGCATCAGTTGCAGTATAAAATGGCATAAGTAACATTTTGAATTTGTCTGATGAAGGCTGGAGTAACGCAGCCGAAAGCGCTTACCAATTTTATTTGTTTTATTGTCATAATAAATAGTGTAACCTTTGGTCGGTTGTCCGTTTCTTGCTATTGTGCTTCTGGATATTTTTATACAGTTTGTGGTTTGTTTTATGGTTTAGTATTTCTTCTGGCAGCACGCAAGATGTGGCAACTGTGGTTACTAGGGTAGAATTTGAAAACTTGCAACAGTCGGTTACAAGTTTAACTCAATTAATACAGCAGCTCTCTGGCAACAATGGTGACGTAAGGTTACTGGATTTTGGTAACAACAGATTGGATAGTATTGAAAGTATGGACAGCATACCGCCTGGTGAGATACATCATCATGAATCTGGTGGGACAATAAGAGATGGTTCTAATAATGACCCTTTTCAGTTGCACCAATGGTTAAATCAGGTGCAACACAATGGCATGGCCAGGAATACCAACGCTCCAAGTTTTTCTACCATGCTGGATGAATTTCATGATCTGGTATGGAGGTATCGAAAACTTGTTCATGAAAATGTTTATTTCAATGAGTGTATAAAAAGGCAACAGGTGCCTAAGGGTCTCAGATATTGGAAATATCCAACAGGTTTGAAGGAGCATAGTGCTTTACATAAGGACTTAGTGCAATTATTCGATTGACAGGGGTGTGAGTTTCTTCAGGTACTTATCAAACATAATGTGATATTGATGGATGAGTTAAATACCAAAACAGAAGAAATGGACAATAAAAGTAAACAGCAAACAGCATTTACTGCGTGTCAAAATCAGTATTTTGAGATTTTCACGCAGATTGATAAGTATAGCACATGGTGGTGGAAAGAAAAACCTGTAAATTGGAAAGAGATAAGATGGATTACTCAAAAGGTCGAGCCTATCCGAAACCATCGCGAGGACAGGAATGTGATGATGAAACAGATGCGGTTTTTCCACCTGTGAACAACAATGGCGTGCAAGTGCAAAACCATCAGGATAATAATACACAGCATTTCCCTTTAGAGAACAGCAATCTCCGTCGTTCGGAACGACTTCGAAACAAGGAGGGTTACAAATTGAGAAACAACAATATGAAAGTATGGAGGAGGCAGAGGATAGACTCTTGGAGCAATTACAACTAAATGCTGTAAGTTTTAATAACTTTTTGTATGATGGCAATGATTATCAGCTTATCATCAGTACTACTGGTGATTATCACATCTACAATTATAGTCAAGCTACTTTAACTATTGAGCATGCTGATATTTTCAGTAAGGGACACACTTATGTACCAGCAAAAAGGGCAAAAATTACTCATTTATTAACTGAGTTAAAGTTGTTCACGAGGAAATTGAATTTAATGGTTTTGCATCAAGGAGCGCCCAGCATAGAAAGCAATTCCATGTATGTTCCCAGTGTGAAAAATCCACCATTACATCCCAGAATAAAATTGTTTGAAGAAATATGTAAGCTTGATTTCAGGCATTTGTTGCAGTACAAAATTCGACAATGTAATTATTTTAATAATTTCTCAAAAGCTCAACAAGACATTTTAAGTGAATTAAAATGCTACTAATGATGTACGCATTATGCAACCCGATAAAGGGGGTAGACTTGTGATTATGAATGTATATGATTATAACCAACAATTATTGAATATTTTGTATGATGAAGCATATTCTGAAGTATCTATTAATGAGATTAACATTTCATATTCTAGGATTGATTATACACTTGAGGATATGCTATGGCAGGGGCAGATCACAAATGAAGCATTTTATTATATGCAGGTAAAAAATTCCAGGATTCCTGTAATGTTCGGAGCACCCAAGCTGCATAAGGACATGCAGCATCCACCTATGCATCCTATAGTGGATGGTACTGGCTCCAACACTTATTACATAGCAAAATATATCAATATGTAGTTAAAGGATAAAATAAAACGTTTACAATATATTTGTCGTGACTCCTGGGATTTTCTTACTAAGGTAAATAGTTTATCTATTGATAAGATGGAAAAAATGGTATTTATCACAGTGGATGTAAAAGATTTATTCACCTGCATACCGCAACAGTTGGGCATTACTTGGTTTACTGATTTCTTTTTTGAAATTATACGTACACCCCAGGATGAACTTAATGCATTGGTTGACCTTTTGGAACTTGTTTTATCTAATAATTATATTTACCATGATGGGCATTATTTTAAGCAGATTAAGGGGGTGGCGATGGGCTCTCCCATAGGTACGTTATATGCAAATGTCATCATGGTGGTGTGGGAGCATAGATTTTTGTTCCCATCCGAATTT
Organism: Protopterus annectens; assembly: GCF_019279795.1. Classification (NCBI taxonomy): domain Eukaryota; kingdom Metazoa; phylum Chordata; order Ceratodontiformes; family Protopteridae; genus Protopterus; species Protopterus annectens. The sequence continues at coordinate 826,320,007 of NC_056749.1, read as the reverse complement.
ATGCAACATATATGGTTATACAGTCGGTTTTTGGATGATTTATTTTTCCTTTGGAATGGGCCTGTAGAGTTAATTGATGTATTCATTAGATATATAAATTCCACCACTGACTTTTTGATTTTCACACATGAGTCGGATAGTAATGGTATAGCATATCTTGATGTTCTTTTATAAAAGGATTGGGTGCATAATAAGTTAAAAGCTAACATTCATCGTAAGAAAACATATTCCAACAAATTTTTGCATTTTCATAGTCATCACCCTTAGCATGTAAAAAAAGCTGTTTTGAAGGGACAGTTAGTGCGGGCAGCACGAATGGTTTCTGACTATGATGAGTTTATGAATGAATGTCAATATATAGTCAGCATGTTTAAAAATAGGGAATATCCAGAGTATTTTGTTGAATCTATATTACATGAAGTGAGCATTAAGAGGAAAAGTGGTTTTTACAGACCACTATTGGTAGGATCTGAACTTATCATTTCACAATCTACAGAGTAAGGCACTATTGATCATGGCATAGCAATAATGGGGAATAATAATAATTTTGGTGATAACCCACATCATAATATGGGTTCATTTAATAAGGCTAATACAGCTTTCATTACTACCTATAAGCAAGATTCGGAGTGTATAAAGGAATTAATTACAAAAAATTGTTTTTTTATTAAAGGTGATGTCCTATTGGCAAATTTATTAGGGGTACAGCCTTCTATTATTTATAAAAGGGACAGGAATTTAAAGGACTGGTGTAATGCTTGTTCAATATCACAAAGAAAATTAATAGGTTGTATGAGGAAATGTAATATGTGTAAGTATTGCTCGTACATTATGGAAACCGAGCAGGTATATATTAATAATATTAGTATACAAGTAAAAGGTAGATATAATTGTAATACCTCTGGGGTAGTGTACACAGCATTATACACACAATGTTCAGCTTATTACATTGGTAAAACTGAACGGAAATTAAAGCAACGAATTTACGAGCATGTTTATGATATTAGTAGGCATTCAGAAAACAATGCATTATATAGGCATATAGAACAATATTCAACACATAATTTCAAATTTTTAGTATTGGAACAAGTTATTTCTTCACCTAGAATAGGTCCTTGGAAAATTATATTAGAATCTAAAGAATATTGGTGGCAAGTATTTTTAAATGCCACAGTATTCCCAGGACTAAATGATTCTATTTCTATTACCAGCATTTTAAAATTAAGAGCTTTTAATAGGTAAAACTGGTGTATTTTTAATATGTGTTATTGTATTATTATATATTTATGCATATTTTTCATTCATTGTATGTGTTTTTATATATATATATATATATTTTATGTATACACATATTAGTAGAAAGGGTAATATTTATGCAAGTATTTATTTATGTTAGTTTAGGACATTTAATGCATTATATTGCATAGCGATCAGGTATTTTATGTAATGGAAAATTTTATGCATATATAAATTGTATCAGCATCTGATTGAATAATCAATTGAATTATTGGATTATTGATTGCATCAGTTGCAGTATAAAATGGCATAAGTAACATTTTGAATTTGTCTGATGAAGGCTGGAGTAACACAGCCGAAAGTGCTTACCAATTTTATTTGTTTTATTGTCGTAATAAATAGTGGAACCTTTGGTCGGTTGTCCATTTCTTGCTATTGTGCTTCTGGATATTTTTATACAGTTTCTAAGATGTTTCATGTCCCCCTTTTTCAGATCTCTCAAACCCTCTACTTCCCTTTGAAAAACAAAATAAGCAATCCTTGCCACCTCCTAGCTAACAGGAAACAAAAAATATATGGCAGGAGGGGAACAACATAAAAAGGGATCCTTTTAGAAAACTGTGATATTCTAATCATTCATAATGATTATGAAGCAATCTGCCTACCCTACCCTCTTTCCCCTTTCTCTCTAAAACCATCCCAAAGACTAGCTGTCAGTGTTTCCCCATTGGCAACAGATGTATCAGACCCTTGTGTGATAAAGTGGTTCAGAGGGGTTACAGTTACCATTTGATACACAGATAGCATTCCCGGGCAATGTGTCCCCACCCTCTGAACAAAACAGAATTTTTTCTCAGGTTCTTCAACACTTGCTGACTCTAGGAGTCATAGAACCAGTACCTTTAGATCTATTGGGAAAGGCTTCTATCCCAGAATGCTTCTGTTTCTAAAGAAGTAGCTTTCATGGAGACCGCCTCTATGTATTTCTTTTCTCAACTGGTTTCTGAAAGTACCAAAATTCAAAAGATTGATGTTTCAGAGTCTGTTGCCTGCCATCCATCTTTTGACTTCTGTGGTAACATTAGCTATAAAGGATGCTTATCATCACATCTCAAAGCCATAGGCTTCAAGACATTTTTCAGATTCTCTGACACCTGGTCATATTATCAGTTCTCTGCATTACACTTTTGGTTATCTACAGCTCCAAGGGTGTTTACAGAGTTTCTAGTTCCAATAATAGTTCACTGCAGACTACAAAACATTCAAATATTTCCTTATTTAGATGACTTACTTATCTTTGTAGAGTTTTTTTTCCATGTGAAGTCAGAAGTCCTTAACATATGTTTCTTCTCTCCATATCAATCTTGGGGTTCAGATTAATGTTTAACAATCCTCCTTGAATTCATCATACAGGATTATGTTTCTTCTAGATACTTCTCAGCAAAACAATTTTCTTACCTTAGGAAAAGGTTGACTTTTTTTCAAAAATATTTTTATTAGTTTTAAAACTTTTACAAAAAAGAAATGAAAATAAATACAAGATAAGGAACTTGTAAGGTACATCAAACCAAGAAAAAGAAAGTAAATTACATTCTAAATTAATACAAACAGTTAACAACAAGTTTTGATTTATAGACAAGCAGTTATTGTAACAAGTACCTTACTCCACAGTGAAAAACTTCTCAAAAGCGAACTTCTCACTTCTCAAAACCGAAGTGGAATCCTTCAAGGCCACAGGGCCAGTGGAAACTACAGCCCAAACTGCAAAATCCTATATAAATGCATTCTACAGACATCTCCAGGAATGCATGGTTCATGTCATCCCAAACAAAACCAAGACCCAATCATCCAAAGGCAGGCGTCCAGTCTGGTGGACCCCTGCCATAAATAAACTGTACAACAGAAGGAGGAAGCTACTACATGATAGAGCAAAATCCCTAATAGGGAAGGAATCTCTGATCAGTACTAGCAAAAAATTACAATCCCTCATAAAATCCTCCAAGGCCAGCTTCGAGAGAAAAATTGCACAGGACACCAAAGACAATCATAAGGCTTTTTCAGTTATGTTAGAAACTTGGGATGCAACTCCCAGACTTGTTCTGAGTTGATTCTAAACGACAAAAAATACACTGAACCCACAGACATCGCCAATATCCTGGCAGACAGGTTCAGTGCGAACTTCTCCACCCTCCCCCAAAGAGCAAATATCTATCCCGGCAGAGGGCTGCCTCCCAAACATCTCAGATGCTCAGGTGAAGGCTGCCCTCTCCAAAGCAAAAACACTGCTTCCATGGGACCAGATGGCATCCCAGGTTGCGTCCTACATGAACTACAAGAGGAACTAATCCCTCAAATAAAACAGCTATACAATCTCAGCCTCACTACAGGATATGTGCCCACAGAATGGCGTACAGCAACAGTGGTCCCACTCCACAAAGGTGGAGCATCTACGGACCCTGGAAACTATCGCCCCATAAGCCTGACTAGCTTAGTTTGCAAGGCTATGGAGAGGATCATCATGGAGCTCATAAACAAAGACATTGGGGACCTACAGACACTAGATCCTACCCAGTTCGGCTTTGTCAAGGGCAGATCCTGTCTTTTGAACCTGGTTGACTTCTTTGAAACAGTCACCAAAGCCATAGATGAAGGAAAGGTAGTCCACACAGCCTATCTGGACCTTGCAAAGGCATTTGACACAATACCCCACTCGGGCATCATAGATAAGCTATCCAGCTTAAATATAAACCCCTATGTCACAAGATGGGTCACAAACTGGCTCAAAGACAGAACCCACAGAGTGAGAGTTGCTGGAGCCATGTCAGACTCAAAACCGGTCACAAGTGGCGTCCCACAGGGTTCTGTCCTGGGACCACTCTTGTTCGGTATATACTTTTCCGAGGTACAGGCAAGCGTGGGAGGACTATGGCTCACCAAGTTCGCAGAGCGACTGCAAACTGGGCCATAATCAACTCTCCAGCTGACACAAACATCCTTCAAAAGGTCTCACAGAGACAGATAACTGGTGCCAGCGCCATGGTTTAAAGCTAAATGCCAAAAATGTATAGTCATACCCTTTGGCAAAAACAATGTGCCCACAAATTACCACATAGGTGGAAACCCATTAAGTACAGAGAAAGTTATTAGAGACCTGGGGACCCAAGTTGATAGCAATCTCTCCTTTGAAAACCACATTGCCAAAGTGGTTAGAAAGACCTTCTACATAGCCCACCTCATCACGAAGGGTTTCACATTTAGATCAAGAGAGGTAATCGTGCCCCTTTATTCATCCCTCATCAAGCCCATCATAGAATACAATGCCCCTTTTGGGATGTACCTTACCCGACACCTGCAGCAATTAGAAAGACCCCAAAAGTATCTCACCAAGAGGATCAAGGGTCTCAAACAGATGCCATATACTGCTCGGTTAAAAAAACTCCAGCTCTACTCAGTTGCATACCGCCTACTTCGAGGCGATCTATGCCTGACATACAAAGCTATGTCAAATCCAGAATTAATGGACATGCTCCACCTCAGTAAATCTAAATCCCTTAGAGCCACACGCTCGAGGGACTTGAACCTCAGCACAGAAATAAATAGAACTTGCTGGAGGGACAGGTTCATAACCCAGAGGCTCCCTTCGCTCTGGAATAGAATTCCAGTTCATGTGAGGCAGAGCACCTCACTGAATCTCTTCAAGAAGAATCTCGATAAGTGGATGGGGGATCGTAGGTTTGTCCCAGGGATTACTCCTGTGTCACTATTAGACAGAGGCACAGTAAACTATACCTTAAAAAAGGGCACAGTATACTCAAATCAAGGGGTGATGTAAGCCATACTGAATCGGGCTAGGCTTATAATTGCCCCAGGGCAGATAGCCTAGTATGAACCTATGAACCTATGAACCTATGAACTCCTGAACGGGTAAAACATTCACTAGGGTGCCCCAGAAAAACATAATACAAATAGAAAGCAGGCCTCCCAAGAGGAGGATAACTTTAATCAGATATACTATTATATAAAGTATAAACTATTAACTATTTGGGGGGTACACCACCTGAAGTAAACTATACATGTCCTAAAAACCTATTTACACCATATTTACAATATATTTACATCATGGATGTCAGAGGACCTTCGAATAAAATGACATAAGACAATTAGTAAAGTGTAATGTTTACATTATCAAATAAGTTTGGACCGTACCTAGTACAAAAAGGATCCAGCTTGGAATGCAAATGCATAAGAAAAAATTTTGCTGGATTTTACATATTCCGGATTAGATCAAAGAGATTTTCCCAATATTTTTTAAAATAATTATTTTTCTTTTTGCTATTCGTGCACATTTTGTGCGCTGATATATATTTTATTGCCATATCCTTAAAGTTTTCCCATGAAATTGCTGAGGGGTTGATCCAATTTTTAGTAATGAAATATTTAAGGAGAGCACAAACTGAGACAAGAACATGATGGTGAATACCTTTGATTTGAATAGGAACAATATTAAGGATCATAGTTTGCCAAGAAAATGTAGTTTTCTCATACCCTATTTTTTCTAATTGAATTCTGAGGGAGCACCAGAGTTTATAGATGGTCTTACAACTCCAGAACATGTGTATTATGTCAACATGAGGGTGAGTGCAGAAAGGACATGTTAAGTTTTTATTACATCCAAATTTTTGTAAAACAACTGGGATGTAGTAAGAGTTATTATTTATCATTAGCTGTGTGTAAATTAGATTTTTGAAGGGGGTCAAGTTTAGTGTATTTCTGATTGCTTCATACTTAGATTCGCTAGAGATTTCATCCTGTACTGAATCCCAGTATTTGGAAAATAAAAATGAATGACTATGTATAATGGACGACACAAGTTTATAAGTATGTGAGATCATTTTGTTTTTTAGGGAGAGCGAATTGATGATTGATTGTGTTAATTGAATATCTTGTTCCATAACTCTGTATTTAAGGAAGTTTTGTTTTATAAGTGAGCTGAGTTGTCTTAAAATAGGGTCATATTTATTAGGAGCCCCAAATAAAGTTTTAACCTCTGCTGCATTTTTTGTACTATAAAAATGCTAGACTGTAGCCTTCTTGATAATAGGAAAGTTAGATAGGTCAATAATTTTATTACTGATTTTTTAATTTGGATTCAGATGTATGGGTTGAAGAATGGGGATTGTATTTTGCAAATTAAGGGATTTCATCAGATCATGAAAAATAAGAATTTTGTTTTTTAGAAGAGGCAAAAACTTAATGTTAAATTCACCAACAGTGTGAGAAAGGGGATAGATTGAGGATTAATTTTGAATGAATCGGGGGTTATTTGTAAGCTGACTAATTTAATTAATTTGCTAACACAACGGGTAGAAAACCTAGCGTCTCAAGTTGCCGATATTCTACCTCATAAATCTGGAAATACCCTGACTTCCAGTTTTCCGACATCCATGGAACAAGCTCCCTCTAGGCTACAGCAGGGCTCCTCAGGATCGCAGGATCGAGGACTTGTAGTAGTAGGGGGCTCTTCGTCTAGTTTATCTAATGGACTTAATAGACCATCAGAGGGTTCGGTGCCTTTGAACACTTGTGTTTCACTAAATGAAAATAACTTGGTGGAGAGCCAGGCTGCTTCGAAATCTAATAGCAACAACGCCAACAACGCCTTAAACAACAATGGAAATGGCTCTGTGAGTACATCTTTTGCCGTTCCTAATTTAAACGAATGGCTACAGGACTTTACTGGTGGTTTTATTAATAACTTAACTGCCACTCCTGCTTCAAACAATGATATTATTGTAAGCAATTTGGTTAATAATTTGAAAACATTTGATTTGAAACTGTTTCGCTATAAAAAGTTGCAGTTGGAAGTTCAATATCTTAATGAATGCATACGTAGACAGCAAGTGCCTAAAGGGCTTCAGCAATGGCGTTACCCTTCGGGGTTGATTTTAAATTCTGGTTTCCACAAAGACTTACTTTGTCTCTTTGACCGTCAAGGAGTAGAATTTATGAATATGTTGTTCAAGAACTATTGTAATGAACTGGAGAATTTAAAAATTGAATTAACTAGTCTAGATTCCTGTATCCGTTCTGATATAGATTTTCTAAGATACAAGTATGATTTTGTACACATCTTTTCCAGTATAGACAATGCATTCTCTAAAATTAAGAAGGTGAAAATGAAAAAACTTAATAGGGATGCTACTGCTTATAGTAACAATTCAGCTTATCCTGCACCTCCTATTGTGAATACTCCTAATATTAATAATAGTATAAGTGATGGTCCTGGTGGTTCTACTATTTTTAATAATGCATGTGAGAACAATGATGTTTACCTTAATAGGGATGATGACATCCTTGATGATGGCACCGTAACAGAGGTTCCTATTATGAGAAGAAGTGATAGGTTAGCTAACAAACAACCTAACAATCCTGGTACAAATAATGGTAATACTGATCATGTAGTTCCAGGACCATCTCTGGGTTTTCAGAAGAGGAAGAACAACGGGGGTCACCAGAATCAAGCTTATCAACAGCAGCACTGGAAAAAGAAAGGTCAGAACAGGAGGAGGAAGTAATTACCCCTTTAATATTTGATCCCTTTATCAGTGCCTCTCCTAATGACAGTGTTGGAACTGTAGGGAAGGATAGGAATGCACTTGTAGTGTTGTGGAATAGTACACATGATTTCAAAGTTTTTAATTTTTCCACATATACACCTGACCCATCATTGATTGATATTCTTTCTAAAGGTCTCACCTTTGTTCCATCACTTAGAGGTGACTTGGCTATGAGTATTATAGATTTAAAATCTTTTACCAGGAAATTGAACGTAAATGTTCTCCTAGGACAAGCTACTAGCCTAACTACAGATTTTAGGGTGTCTAGTGTCTTCAACCCTGGCCTACATCCATCTATTCTACTTTTTGAAAGAATTTGCGAAAATGACTTTAGATCTTTGTTTCATAACAAACAGTTGTATAACACAGACAACTTTAAAATGACACAAACTGAAAGGGATCTTTTAAAAGACTTAAAATTTGCAGACATACGCAATTTGAAACCGGATAAAGGAGGTAGTTTAGTTTTTATGGATAACAGCAAATATATTCAATGTATGAGCCTACTATTGGATGGGGAAGCTTATGTTAAGTCCTCGGATGAAGTAAATGGGGCTTATCAACTTATCAGGGGATTTATTCGTGATTTATTCCTAGATGGTAGGATTGATCTTGATTTATTTAATTATTTCAATATTTCTTACCCCCTTACTCCCATTTTATTTGGATTACCAAAAATCCATAAGAATATTGATAACCCCCCATTCCGTCCCATCATTGATGGTAGGCAATGTATTACATATGCCTGCGCTAAGTTTGTGGATACCAAATTAAAGGAAGTTTTGAAAAGTGAAAAACAAATATGTAAGGATTCATGGACTTTCTTAAATGCAATTAATGACATTCCTTTTGTTGATGATGTTAATTTCCTTACTATTGATGTATGTGACCTTTATACTGTGATCCCTCAAGATATAGGTTGTGAATGGGTCAGAGATTTTCTACTTGAACATCACATGGATGGGTCCCTTATTGACCTTATAGTTTATTTATTAGAGTTGATTTTAAGTAATAATTATTTTTTATTTAATAAACAATTTTACCTCCAAAGAATGGGTGTTGCCATGGGGTCCCCCTGTGGAGCCACTTTTGCCAATGTAGTTATGGCCCATTGGGAGAAGCAATTCCTGTTCAAAGATAACCTGTTTGTGGAAAGGGCCACATGGTACACCCGCTATTTGGATGATATATTCATCCTTTGGAGAGGTGATATTGATTCGGTTAGAAGATTTATCGATTACATTACTGGATTTACCAACTTCTTACATTTTACATGGGAGTTCCAGCCTCATAGTATTTCTTATTTGGACATTGAATTAACTAAGTCCTATTGTGATAAACAATACATCTCTAAGATATTCAGAAAGGCTACGTACTCTAATTCCTTCTTGCATTTTTCTAGCTGCCACCCCTTTTCTCAAAAGAGAAATGTGGTTAAAGGTTAGTTAGTTTGGGCAGCTAGAATGACTACACTAGAAGGTGATTTTGTGAAGGAATGTGATTTTTTAAAGGAAATGTTTCTCAAGAGAGGTTATCCTATGTCTTTAATTGATGTCTTAATTAAGGAGGTTCATAACAAACGTTCATTAGGTACCTTTAAATCATTATTATCCCTCAAAGTAAACCTTGATGGAATGTTAATGGATGAGAATGACTGCTACGTTTCTAGTGTTGATACCTGTGAGCCTAGGTGCATTAAACAAACTTATAGCACTTGTAACAATGATAATTTTAAAATTAGTTTTATTACTACTTTCTCTATGGATGCTTATTCATCAAGATCCATTACAAATAAAAATTGGTATTTTTTGGCCAAGGATAGCTCAATGAAGAAAAATATAGGTGACCTTCCTCAGTTTGTATTCAGGAGAGGTAGGAATTTGAAAATGTTATTAGAGAGTGGCCCACCTAGAGTATAAGGCCCCCATTGTGGCATGTTTAAATGCGGGTCATGTAGATGGTGTAAATACATTAAAGTAACTAAGCAGGTTAGCATAGGGAATATTCATCTTCCCATTAAGGGTAAATACAACTGCGACACTATGGGTGTTGTTTACCTAGGAGTATGTACCTGCTGTTCAGCATTTTACGTAGGCCGTACTGAAAGGCACTTGAAAAATAGGATCTATGAGCATATTTACACAATAAATAAATTAAATTTGAATAATGCTCTCGCTAGACATATTAATTCTAACCCTTCACATGAATTTAATTTTGTGGTGTTGGAAAAAGTAATTGAAAATGAAAGGGGTGGTCCAAGCGACTTAAAATTAGATGAGAAGGAACTGGTATGGCGAATACAATTGAATGCAGCTACAATGCCAGGTTTAAATGAAGCCTTTTCATTTAAATTGAGGGCTTTGTTGAGATGATGAATTGTCTAATATGTATGTTTTTATTTTTGAACATATATATATATATATATATATATATATATGTGTGTGTATTTGAACTATGTTTATAATATATTAGTAATGTTTATGTTTTATTTCTCAATGGTTATAATTTTGGGTGTGGGTCTTTTTAATTGTGGGCTTGCCCCTTGTATTGTTCCGTGATGTCACAGCTTTGATTATGTATTTAAAGGACACTTTATTTATTTGTCATTTGTCTGAAGAAGTTTGCTGAAATAGTAAACAAAAGCGCTAATCTTACTCAGTTTCTCGGTGTGTTTTATTCCTTTTTGTTTTTTACATAAGTTTATTTGGTGTTTTTGGTTTAAATGTATATAGTTATACCAGATCTTGACCCATATTGGAGACCAAGATTCGTCATATGGATCATAACTGGCTATTTTTATTAATCAACTTGCGGTAATTATTTGATAATAAAGACTGAAATCTGGAAAACTTAATCCACCCTTAGCTTTTGGGATAGTTAATTTCCTATATGCTATTCTGGTTGATTTAGGGAACCATAAGAATTTAGAAATTGTCGTCTCCATTTTACGAAAGAAGTTTTTTTGAATATTAAGAAAAACAGAGTTTAAATGGAAAATAATTCTAAGTAGAATATTCATATTTATAATAGATTTTGATAACAGTGAAACGTTAATATTTTTCCATCTGGTTAGATCATTGTTTGTTTGATCCCAAATTTTATAAAGATTAGTTTTCATAAGTTCTTGATGACAGTGCATAAAGTTTATACCCAGATACTTTATTGAATATTTAAGAGGTATGTCAGAAAGGGGGAAATAGTATTCTAAATGTTTCTTAGAATTCAAAGGAAAACAGGATGATTTGGTGGGGTTAAGCTTATAGTTAGAAACTTTAGAAAAGAGATCAATAGAGTTTTGAATTTTCTGGAGGTCTGTGTTAGGAAGCTCAAAGTAAATGTTAAGGTCATCTGCAAATGCCGAATACTTTATTTCGATGTTATAGATTTTTGGGATATGATGATAGGTCATCTGTTTGATCCAGATAACAAAAGGTTTAAGATACAAGTTAAAATGATAGGGTGATAGCGGACACCCCTGTCTGGTGCCATCTGTAATTTTAATAGGATCTGATAATGTTTTATTTATATAAAGGGAAGTAGAGGCATTTTTATACATCATCCTAATAGTATTAATGACCATATCCGGGAAATTAAAGTATTCCATTGTTACATATAAGAAGTTGAGATCCACATTATCAAAGGCCTGAGTTGCATCTAACGTTAAAGCGTATCTTGGATGATTATCCTTGTCAAGGAACATTAATAATGTATGCAAAGTGAGAGTATTATCACAAAGTTGTCTTTGCTTTATAAAACCCAATTGCTCTGGATAAATAATTAACGCAATTACTTTCTGAATTCTATTTGCAAAAATGGTAGATAAAATTTTCATATCTACATTTATAAGGGCAATAGGCCTATAGTTAAGAGGGTTTGATTTGTCAGAGTTCGGTTTCGGGATGAAAATAGTTTTGGAATTATTCATATACTTGTCTGTAATCCCTTCTGATATGATATGATATGATTACACATGCTAAGTAGGATTTTTGTAAGATTACTGCAGAAAATTTTGTAAAATTCACCTGTAAATCCATCAGGGCCTGACGCCTTATTAGGTTTCAGTTTTTTAATAGCTGCAGTTATTTCATTTAGTATTATACTGGCTTTTAACTGGGCGGAAGATAGTTTTGGGACATTAAGCTTAATGAGGAAGTCTATGTATTTTTCTTTTTGGAATTGAGTTTTGGGATTGTAGATTTCCATGTAAATATCTACAAATGAATTTACAATGTCACTATTTCTATACAGGATTTTCCCTTTGTACTTTATGTCCTTTATATAGTTTGGTCCTTCTTTGATATTTATTAGTCTTGCTAGAGTCTTGGATGGAGTTTGAGCCCATTCTGAGTATCTATGTAGAAGCTTTAATTCAGTCAAAGAGTAGTTTTGTTGGTGGAAGAAATATATTTCCTTCTGAATTCCGTGAAGTTTAATTTCCAAATCAGGGGAAAAATCTTTTTGCAGTTCTGCGTCAATTTTTTTAAACTCTTTTGTGAGGTTATTAATGTACAGACTCACTTTCTTTTTATAATAAGATGCTTTTTGAATAAGTATTCCTCTAATGACAGCTTTAGCCGCTGCCCATTGTATATCTAAAGGGATATTGGAAAGCAATGATTCAGCTTCTAAGTGTTTTAGATATTCATTAACCTCCTGCAAAATGTCATTTTTTTTCAGAATGTTACTATTTAGTGACCAAGTGAAAATCTTACTGTCATAATTGCATTTTTGGTTAGGGTTAATGCCAAGTTATATATTCGAATGATCAGATATAGATCTGGCCTCATGAGCAAAATTAGCAATTTTAGTCGAGAAAGCATCTGAGATCAGGTAATAATCAATCCTAGACCAAACTTTATGTGAGGCCGAATAGAAAGTGAATTTATTAGACTCCCTGTCAATCTCAGATATTAGAAAAGGGTCAACTCAATTAAAACTATTCATCAAATCTTGAATAGAAGAAGTTATTTGGGTGGGCTTTTTTCTGTTCTCATTCGAGCTATCATTTGATGAATCAATAAGAGCATTCCAGTCGCCACCAATAATAAAGAAATGATCATGGTATGGAAGTAGCAGATTATCTATTTCCTGGATGAACAAATGTTGGTTTGAACATGGACTATACACATTCAAAAATAAAATTGGGGACTTAACTTGTGGGTATGAGCAAGTGAATAAACACCATCTTCCATTTGAATCAAATTTAGTATCAAGCACTTCTCCAGGGAAGGACTTTTTAATTAAAACAGCTGTACCTTTTGATGTAAGGCTGCTCCCTGCTGATATAATCCATCTAATCCAATTTCTTTTTTTAATATTGTCCCATTGGTCATTTGTCATATGTGTCTCTTGTAAAAAAATAATATTTGATTTGTCTTGATAAATCAGGTGCATAATTTTTTTTAATGTCCTGAAGACCATTTACATTCCAAGAATTCACCCTAATCATCTGACTAGAAGTTCAAAAAATAACAATAAAAACAAAATAGGGTCAACAGAGATACTAGTTTCACCAGGAATGGTCCATATAATGATAGGTCCTTTTCTAGCACATAAAAAATAAACTGTACTCAAAACTGGTGTTCTGACATCCATGCTCCTAACCTTACAACCCGTGCCTAACCACCCATCTCCCTGATATGATTTTATTAGCAAATGTAAAAGGTACAAATATACTGTTAAACATGTTTGTATAAAATAACTGTTACAGCTATGCAACAGGGAGACATAAATACTAACCTCGATAGTCCAAGTGTCACCCAGCATTCACAACTACACCCTCATACCACTCCAAAAAGTATAAGAATCATACTTTCTAAAAGACTTAATATATATATCATTTTAGCAGATCATAACATGGAATTAGTTATGCTTACAGGTGCATATAAGGTTGGATTGGTATATATTATTATGATTGTACACATTAGTTTAGAACTAACTCCCTATAAATCTATAATACTATATCTTGTCACAGACAGTAAGCAGGCAAGTGTAACTATATCTGGCATTCCGAGCGTAATGGCATATCTATAAATATTATTTTAAAATCTATTATTGAAAATCAAAATCACATGCCTAAAATAAACATGCATCTAAAATAAACAGAAAGACCATTTATAGACCCAAACAAAGTAATCAGCTGAGCTTTGGATATAATTTGCAGATACCTGAGACTTATAAAGCTAATAGAAACATAACTATACACTTCACCCCTATAAGATACAGATCACTTATTTAGCTGCAGTATTAGATTTTAGACACAATTAAATTAATACTTAGTTACCAATTTAACTAATACTACAATATAAAACTAAATACTAATCAATTAATATTTGGCAGGCATTATAATAAACTAGAGACATATAAATAACATTCCTTAACTAAATATAGCACACACTGACATAATGCTTTTTAAATTAAATAATAATGTTACTAACATTACCCTGAATGAAATCATTCAATGTTCTTACATTTTTAGCATCACAGAACCCAAACTGTAAAAATACAATCCATTTCTTCATAAATACAATGTATTTCATGATTTTTAGCTTTCCCAGTAATGCTTTGCTTCTTTACTTCTTTTCCCACTCTCTCTGACCTTGTGACATCATTGGCCAACGTTTTCATTGAATTCTGGGATATGGAGTGTAGAACTAGCCCAGCAGACAAAATAAACCCTCATGGAGCTGTTATGTAGGCCTCCCCAGGCCTCAGGAAGCAACACAAGTCCCAGAAAATGGAGTAATTTAAAGCAGAAGAAAATAAATTAGAGAAAAAAACAACAGAAATATTTCCAGAATGTCCAGAGAGTGACAGAAAAACCAACAGGACATTAAATCAGGTATGATTAGGTCATTTAGCTTCCTTTCTTTGTTTACAGATCTGAGAAAGTAAAAAGTACCATTTCTGTAGGAAGTAATTTCTTCTGATAGTGTTTCCAGCTTCTGTTGGTGTTTCCAGACCTTTCTTCAGAGAAAAGCTGCATTTTTTTAAAGCAGTACATTTTTCTTTATTTTATTTTAAATAGCTTTGCCATAAGTTTTAAATAACTGGTACTTCCTTGAAAACTTGCATAAATGTTTTCTTTGCCTCCTCCACAGACTGTATAAAGTGCTTTTGGTCTTTATAGTTAAAGGAAAGAGTGGCTGGGTATTTCATTTGGAAACAAATATTTTTTTTTATTAGCAAAGCACAGAATGGGGCTAGAGCTTGTCTCTGTACTTTAATGGGCTGAGGTAAGTCTTGTGATAATGAGATCCTGTAGCCTCTCCATGAGATGTTTTTTTTTCTTCTTTGCAGCCATTAGCAGTAAATTAACATGTGCAGCATTAAGTAGTTTTGCATAGATCTGTCTGGGGTCAGCTTCATTTTGAGTTTTCCGTAGCGCTCTATGAACTCTTTCCACAGTAATTTCTTTTGCAAGAGATTTATCTTCAGAACACAGCAAAAAACGAGCTCCAAACTTTAAAAACTTGTGTCAAAGCGTATCCAAAGACTTCAAGCAAACAAATTGATTTAGCACTTTCATTCACTGATTTATTACGTGAACTTCTTCAGAAAACCAGTTCCACTCATACATACTTCCTTTTATACTATAACAACAGGAAATGACATCAAATCCACTTAAAAATACAAACATGTAAAAAAATATATATGTATATATATGTGTTTATAATTTATACTGTTATTACATACACTAACTATTTGTTCAATAAAAAACATTTTAAATTTATAGACTCGTTGAGTCCTGGATACTTGTCAGCCCCTAGGGACAACTGCCACAACGCTTCTTTACATTCCAATACATTATTTAAATCACCTCCGAAAATAATTTCATTAATTTTTTCTATCACTGAAAATTCAAATTTCTTAAAGTTCCTACAAACAAGAGAATGTTTGGCCAATGAATTAGTTGTGTCCTTATTTTTTATGGCCAAATTGTGCTCATATATCCTACGTTTTAATGTTCTAATGGTTTTCCCTATATAGTAGTGGTCACATGATGCACAACAAGCTATATATACAAGATATTGTGTGTTACAGTTGTAATAATCTCTGGCCCATAAGGTGTAATTAATATGTTGTAAAGTTACAAAGGAACTATTACTAATATATCTGCACTGCTTGCATTTTTTGCAAGCATAGGTGCCTTTCTTTGTACTACCTACTCTAATGGTCTTACTTATTTCTCTGTGGTCATTTTCTACCAAGGATTTTAAATTGGAGACCTTCTTATAGGTAAATTGTGGTCTTATACCTATTTTGGCTACAAGTTCTTTATTCCCCAACAATACCTTCCAGTTGTTAACTATTGTTTTCTTTATGCACCACATCTCATTAACTATATGAACAGGGAATGCTATATTATAATCTTTTACTTCTGTAGTTTTCCTTTGTACACAAGAACTTACTAAAATATCTCATGAATTTAAAATAGGTTTGGCTACACCCTGTCTTAATAGTACCACTTCTTGTTCTATTTTTTCCAACAAATCTACTTTGTATCCCCGCTGCACAAACAATGACCTAAGAAATGCCATCTCACTAATGAATATTTCATCATCTGTTGTTAACCTACTCAGTCTAATAATCTGTCCTTTGATGACACCATGACACCCCTTTTCATGTGTTCAGGATGTAAACTATCTCTATGTAGGTATTGATTAGCAAACATCTCTTTCCTATAGATTTTACTGATGAATGTGTCATTTTCTTTATTGATACTTAAATGTATGTCTAGGAAAGAAATACTTTCACCAAATCCACTAATTTTAAACTCTAAAAAGGCCGTGGTCTTATTCAAGTCGTCAACAAACTCTAGAAATTGACCTTCTGTACCTGTCCACAGAAAAAACAAATCATCTATAAATCTATAATACACCTGTACTTTGGAAAAAAGATGATGTTGCGTTAAAAACTTCAATTCCCAATTTGCCATTACTATGTTGGCAAATGATGGTGCCACTCTGGCCCCCATTGCCACACCTGAAATTTGTTGATATATGTTTTTATTAAATCTAAAAAAATTGTTGGTCAAAACCAATTCCATTAGACTACATAAAGTATTAATTTTGGTATTTAATAACTCAGTGTATTTACTTAAGTATTCCCTCATAAATTCAATACCTTGTTCTGAATCTATAGAGGTGTATAAAGATCTTACATCTAAAGTTCCAAATTTCATGGACCCCAATGTTCCTTTCACATTTCTAAGATTTTCTAACAGGTGCCATGAATCTCTTAAATAAAAAGGTGTTTTCTGTACTATTGGGTTCAATATATGATCCAACCAAGTGGATATATTTTCTGTTTTAGAGTGTTTGGCAGAGATGATGGGCCTAAAAGGTGGATTTAAGGGATTTATCTGTACTTTGGGGATACCAAATAATGTGGCTAATTTTGGATGTTCTACTGTTAAGTAATCATAACTTTCATAATCTAACTCCCCTTGACTGAACATATCAAACAAAATAATATCCATTTGTTGAAAACTATGCTTAACATCTTGTATGTTTACTTTTCTATAAACATTAATGTCTCCTAGCATAGTTAACATGGATTCATCATAGTCTTTGGTGTTCATGACAACTATTTTACCACCCTTATCTGCTTTCATTGTTCTAATTGTAGGATTTTGACGTAGATCACTTAAAGCACTTTTCTCTTTCTCTGTAAGATTCCGTGGATATTCTTGTAAATAAATGTTTCTAAAATTATGTTCACACAAACTTTGAAATACCTGTAATGTTGCATGAAGTGGAGGATTAAATGTACTAGGTTTTTTAAGTTTCTTATCTGCTATATTCTCTGATAGCTGTAAAACATCTTGCATAATGTAACATAAATTCAATTTTCTCAAATATAATCTAAAATCCACCAAAAGTTTTCCTATGTTCATACTAATATTGGGAATAAAAGAAAATCCTTTTTTTAAAACAGTTACAGTCTGTCCAACTTCTTCGATTCTGTTGTTATTATACACAGTTCTTTGATTGTCAGTCACTACTTTCCTTGTTATACATTCAATATCGATTCTAGGTACACAGACAGTTTGAACTGTAGGAAAGCCATTTATGAGCTTGAACATTTGGTTTTTAGATATGTGACTTTGGAGTTGGAAATTAAGTACCTACAAGAATGTATAACAAGGAAAGTAGTTCCGCAAGGGTTGCGGACTGCAAAATGTCCTAATTGTATTACACCGGGTGATGATTTATGTAAAGAACTGATACAATTGTATAATGATACTGGTGTTAACATGATGCGCATGTTAACAAATCATTATCAGAAAGAAATAACTTGTGTCAAAGAAAAGATCCAGTCTCTGGATTCCAAAATAAAAAGTTTTGATTGTTTTGATGAACATTTGATATTATATAATGGGGTAGAGGCAAAGGCCGACAGACACAGGGCTACCATTATTTCAAGAAAACAATCAAAACTAAAGAGAGATATTTTGGCATATCAGACAAATGTTGCCTATGTTGGTACAGAAAAAGTGACTGACAATCAAAGAACTGTGTATAATAACAACAGAATCGAAGAAGTTGGACAGACTGTAACTGTTGACACCAATTTAGAAGATATTGTTAACACTAATAAGAAAAATATGTCCAATGAGAAATGCTTTGTAGAAGTTCCAAATGGAAACGATGGGACAGCACAAAGCAATACAAATGAAGCAGTATTTTATGACAACGAAGTTACTTATGCACAAGTGGCTTCACAGTCTAATGAAGGGCAAAAACAGGGCCCTTTTCAGTTAGCAAATGTACAAAGCAAACAGACTCGAAAGTGGTACAACACCACTCAATACAAGGGGAAAGGGAAAAAGAAAAATCAAAATCCAAAGAAATTCAAGTGGTAGAAGGAACTGTTACATGTAATAATGAAAATGTTGTGAATGATTTTGCTATCAACATTTTAAATTTGTCAGATTTTGTTCTTTCATCTGATACAGAAAATGTTTTAAAAAAAGGTTTTTCTTTTATTCCCAATATTAGTATGAACATAGGAAAACTTTTGGTGGATTTTAGATTATATTTGAGAAAATTGAATTTATGTTACATTATGCAAGATGTTTTACAGCTATCAGAGAATATAGCAGATAAGAAACTTAAAAAACCTAGTACATTTAATCCTCCACTTCATGCAACATTACAGGTATTTCAAAGTTTGTGTGAACATAATTTTAGAAACATTTATTTACAAGAATATCCACGGAATCTTACAGAGAAAGAGAAAAGTGCTTTAAGTGATCTACGTCAAAATCCTACAATTAGAACAATGAAAGCAGATAAGGGTGGTAAAATAGTTGTCATGAACACCAAAGACTATGATGAATCCATGTTAACTATGCTAGGAGACATTAATGTTTATGGAAAAGTAAACATACAAGATGTTAAGCATAGTTTTCAACAAATGGATATTATTTTGTTTGATATGTTCAGTCAAGGGGAGTTAGATTATGAAAGTTATGATTACTTAACAGTAGAACATCCAAAATTAGCCACATTATTTGGTATCCCCAAAGTACAGACAAATCCCTTAAATCCACCTTTTAGGCCCATCATCTCTGCCAAACACTCTAAAACAGAAAATATATCCACTTGGTTGGATCATATATTGAACCCAATAGTACAGAAAACACCTTTTTATTTAAGAGATTCATGGCACCTGTTAGAAAATCTTAGAAATGTGAAAGGAACATTGGGGTCCATGAAATTTGGAACTTTAGATGTAAGATCTTTATACACCTCTATAGATTCAGAACAAGGTATTGAATTTATGAGGGAATACTTAAGTAAATACACTGAGTTATTAAATACCAAAATTAATACTTTATGTAGTCTAATGGAATTGGTTTTGACCAACAATTTTTTTAGATTTAATAAAAACATATATCAACAAATTTCAGGTGTGGCAATGGGGGCCAGAGTGGCACCATCATTTGCCAACATAGTAATGGCAAATTGGGAATTGAAGTTTTTAACGCAACATCATCTTTTTTCCAAAGTACAGGTGTATTATAGATTTATAGAAGATTTTTTTTTTCTGTGGACAGGTACAGAAGGTCAATTTCTAGAGTTTGTTGATGACTTGAATAAGACCACGGCCTTTTTAGAGTTTAAAATTAGTGGATTTGGTGAAAGTATTTCTTTCCTAGACATACATTTAAGTATCAATAAAGAAAATGACACATTCATCAGTAAAATCTATAGGAAAGAGATGTTTGCTAATCAATACCTACATAGAGATAGTTTACATCCTGAACACATGAAAAGGGGTGTCATCAAAGGACAGATTATTAGACTGAGTAGGTTAACAACAGATGATGAAATATTCATTAGTGAGATGGCATTTCTTAGGTCATTGTTTGTGCAGCGGGGATACAAAGTAGATTTGTTGGAAAAAATAGAACAAGAAGTGGTACTATTAAGACAGGGTGTAGCCAAACCTATTTTAAATTCATGAGATATTTTAGTAAGTTCTTGTGTACAAAGGAAAACTACAGAAGTAAAAGATTATAATATAGCATTCCCTGTTCATATAGTTAATGAGATGTGGTGCATAAAGGAAACAATAGTTAACAACTGGAAGGTATTGTTGGGGAATAAAGAACTTGTAGCCAAAATAGGTATAAGACCACAATTTACCTATAAGAAGGTCTTCAATTTAAAATCCTTGGTAGAAAATGACCACAGAGAAATAAGTAAGACCATTAGAGTAGGTAGTAAAAAGAAAGGCACCTATGCTTGCAAAAATTGCAAGCAGTGCAGATATATTAGTAATAGTTCCTTTGTAACTTTACAACATATTAATTACACCTTATGGGCCAGAGATTATTACAACTGTAACGCACAATATCTTGTATATATAGCTTGTTGTGCATCATGTGACCACTACTATATAGGGAAAACCATTAGAACATTAAAACGTAGGATATATGAGCACAATTTGGCCATAAAAAATAAGGACACAACTAATTCATTGGCCAAACATTCTCTTGTTTGTAGGAACTTTAAGAAATTTGAATTTTCAGTGATAGAAAAAATTAATGAAATTATTTTCGGAGGTGATTTAAATAATGTATTGGAATGTAAAGAAGCGTTGTGGCAGTTGTCCCTAGGGGCTGACAAGTATCCAGGACTCAACGAGTCTATAAATTTAAAATGTTTTTTATTGAACAAATAGTTAGTGTATGTAATAACAGTATAAATTATAAACACATATATATATACATATATATTTTTTTACATGTTTGTATTTTTAAGTGGATTTGATGTAATTTCCTGTTGTTATAGTATAAAAGGAAGTATGTATGAGTGGAACTGGTTTTCTGAAGAAGTTCACGTAATAAATCAGTGAATGAAAGCGCTAAATCAATTTGTTTGCTTGAAGTCTTTGGATACGCTTTGACACAAGTTTTTAAAGATTTATCTTCAGTTACTAGTTCAAAGATCTCTGTTAATATTTCAGGTAGTTGGAGTTGATCAAACTTTTCCGGAATGCCACGTATTAAGATATTATTTCTCCTACTTCGAGCTTCTAAGTCAGTTATTTTTTGTTGCAAGTCATTATTTTTCCATTTGCATTTACCTTTGCTTGTAAATCCTGTATCTGCTTTGAGTTCTCCTCTGTTTTATTTTCTATTGTATTTATTCTTGTTATGATTTGATCCAGGATTGAACCGAAGGAATTTAACTTGAACTCATGTTGCAATGGTTGTAATGCTGACTTAATATCTTCAAGTGAAAGTGCAAATTCATCTTTGGTTTTAGTAGGTCCTTTGTTCAGCTCTTGCGTTGATTTATTTATTTTTGTCTCCTGGATATTACATCCTTCTCACGGGTAATTATAGAGGAAAGTTTAGTTTTTGTAGTTGTAGAATCCATGGTTTCTTGCTTAGTAGCCATCTCTTATTTGAAATACTGTTATATGCAGAGAATGATATTACCATGCGGCCTTGGCCTTCCCCAGAATGAGTTCAGGTAAGTACTTAGAAGAAAGTAAGGTTTAAAATTAGCTTTTTTATCCAAAATGCCACTGTAGATCCAATCCTTTTGAAGTATTTTAGCAGAAATACTCCTTTCTTTTGACTTTTAAAGCCAGATGCAGGTTATTTTGAGCGGATAAACTTAGCTAGAACAGGAGCAGCAGAAAGTATATGTTTAATACTTGGCAGCCATCTTGAACCTAGTAAGAACTTGAAAAGGTTGACTTTTATCTGAAAACATGAGCTTGTCCATTCAGTCTCAGACTTCAACAAGAAAATATCTCAGTATCTTAGATTCCATGGCTTCTACGATTGTCATGTTTCCTCTCATCAGGGTACACATGACAAAAATTCAATAGCTTTCAAAAACACATGAACCCAGCATTCTCATCCTTGGGAATTTTACATTCCAGTTTCAGGCTTTGACAAAAAGGAACTGCACTGGTGGAAACAGCAAATGACTGTAAATCCAGGTCTCCCCCCTTACCTTCCTATACCAAATCAGTCTGCAACTACATATGCCTCAGATTTTGCTTGAGGAGAAGATTCTGTGGGGTTAAAGATGCAAGGTCTGTGGAACTCTTCATACAGACCAAAGCATGGGTCTACTTTACTTCATTGAAAGCTCATTTCGCTGAAACTCATTTGACCAAAACTCATTTTGTTGAAAGGTATATGCCATTTTCCCCACTGTAGTGCAATCCTGGAGTTAGTATATATAGTAAGGAGGGGTGTAATTTGGGTATATATTGTCTTCTAAAAAGAGTTATTCATTGGAGTTGTAAGTATCCATGTATATGGTTTAAAATGTATAAAATAGGTGGGGGGCTACACCCCCACTCCCCTACAATGAGGGTATCTGTGCCCCCACCCCCCTTACTATATATACTAACTCCAGGATCACACTACACTGGGGAAAAGAGCGTATACCTTTCAACGAAATAAGTTTCAGTGAAATGAGCTTTCAGTGAAGTGTGCTCAGTCAAATGATTTTGAGTGAAATGAGTGTTCAGTGAAGTGAAGTAGACTCCAAAGCATATAGATGTCATACAGATGTTAGCAGTGATCCATTCCATAAAAAATCTCTCCAGCATCTGTGATCTCCAGGATCTCTACAGGTGATTACAGTCAACACTACACTAATGGGGTACATAAAAAACATAAGACACTAGTTCTTACCCTTTGTGCAGGCCAGTTTGATGGATTTGGAGATAGATCTTCAGACTAGCTTAACCCTAGTGGCATCTTACAAAATGTAGTTGCAAACAAGCTGAGCACCAGGACAGATCATCACAAAAGGACACTGAACAATGGGGTCTTCCAGGAGATGATCCATTTGTGGGGAATATGTCAAATAAATTTGTTTGCCACCCTTGAAACAGACAACTAAACAAATTCAGCACCAGGAATCCTTGTAGATAAGCTTAAAAAGCAGTTGCATTCTCATTCCAGTGTTTGGGGATTATCCTTTAAGTATTTCTACCCTTTCCACTGATTTCCATGGTAATTCTGAAGATTCAGAAGGATTTTCCTAAAATCTTTGTGGCGACTATTTTGGCCTAGGCGAGATGGGTTCTCCCTTTCTATGGAGTTAGCCAGTGGCTATTACCATAAGCTTCCTCAAAGACTGGACCTACTCACACAAGATAAGGAGTTTGATACACCCCATTTTCAAACAACTTCAACTAACTGCCAAGGTGATTCATTTTTTTATACCTTGTAGGCACTTATTTCATGAGGATTTGCAGCAGGTATGGAAAGAGGCAAGAAAACCTGCTACTAGAAAATCGTATAGTGGTAGGAGGAAAAGATTTTCTAGTTGGTGCCTAGTCACTAACTAGGGGGCCTATCAGAGATTATTTGCCTCTTGTTCTTAAATACTTGTATGAGTTAAATTCCTATGGCATTTTTTATTCCTCTATCAAGAGTCATCAATCAACCATTTCAGTATGTTGGCCTGTGGATTCTCCCCTTTCATCTGTTTTTGGTAAAACAATTTCTGAAGTGGGGTTTGCATCTCAGGCCACATAGAAAACAGCTGGTACCTTCTTAGAATCTTAACTTTGTGCAGGAAAAGTTAACCATATCAACATTTGAACTTGCATATCAGGCTGGTTTAAGTTTCATTGCATGGAAGTCTGTACTTAACTCTCTGACATCTGCAAGAAGAGTTTCTGATTTGCAAGGGCTCATGTAGCAGTGTCAGTAGTGTAACAGGTAGCCCATTCACCTTTGGTGTAAAAGGCCACCATGTATCTGGATTGCAGACAGTGCAATGCAGCATAAGTGGGCAGTGCTGCACTTCTGAGTGTGTCATCCTTCAGATGAGATTAACTGAGGCTCCATCAGCCTAAAATGGTGGTGACAAGGTGAAGTTCCCTGATTCCATACCCAAATTTCCCCTAGTTGTATAAATACCACCTTGGCTTTCCCAAAAAAGATGTTACTAGCCTAGTGGGACTAACCTGGTCAACAAAGAGTAAATAAAATGGTGGACGAATCCTATCTGTTCTTCCATAGAGATAAGTCATGCTTTGAACAAAGAGTCAATAAAATGGTGGGTGAATCCTATCTGTTCTTCCATAGAGATAAGTCATGCTTTGAACAAATCCCTCATTTGTGCAAAAAGTTGTTTCAGAGTTTATTTGCGTTTATATCACATTATCGAAAGATGAAAATAGCGAACGTTATTTCATCGGCCCCAAAGCATCTAAACATGAAAATATCGAACATTCAAAATAACAAATTTTTTCCCATGGAAAAAATTTGCTGCTCTGAAACACATACACACAACACAAGACAAGCACATCAAACAAACAGCAACCACACATATACACTTAAATTCCTACATCTAATGCTACACTAAACTAAACATACACTACTATCTACCCACTTACCTTAACCCAAACCCTAACCCTAAGGTCCATCACTATCGCACACTCACCTAACCCACGCCCTAACCCTAACTCACTTAAACCGCCCCTAACCCTGAAGTCTGTCACTATCACACACATGCCTAACCCGCGCCCTAACCCAAACTCACTTAACCCACCCCTAACCCTAACGTACAAACAATCGCACACTTACCTGAACCCAACCCGTAACTTTCCACCACAGCGCTAAGAATAGTGAAGCCACAGAAATGGCCAACCAAATTCTTTCCCGAGGAAACAATTTGCTGTTCTGCAGCTTTGCTATTCTTAGCGTTCACTGAATAGTATTCGATATCAGAACATTCGAAGTTTTAATACTTTGATGTTCTGATATAGACCCGTTTATTTTGAATCAGGCCACCAGTTTCTCAGTGTTCTGTCCGGATCCTCAGAACCCATGACAATGGATTCTACATACTTTTAATGCACATAGGCAGTTCAAGTATTATTTTGACATATTTAAGTCATTTAGAAAAGCAGATCATCTGTTTATTTATTAAAATGAGACAAAGAAATTAGAACCTGTGTCAAAATCATATTTAGACAATACATTGGATGAAAGATCTGTTACACCATTAACAGTTTTTTTAACTAAATGAGCTAAATGTCTGACTTGTTCATGAGCTATTCTCTGTGTTAAGGATGAAGGGTTTGATTTTTTTATGCATTACAAATGGAGGGTCTAATGTACTCATCAATAGCTGTACTCATACATGTAAACCTCTTAGCACACGAAATCTGTATAACAGCAAATATAATGGGGGACATATACCTCTTACAAACATAGAAAATTGATAGAATAACATATTTTGTATCAGCATGCATTTTCTGAAGCATCTAAAGTCTGAAACTTAAATATTTGTTATTATTTGGAGACTTCAGTCTTCAAAGATTTAACAGTAAACTACAACAATTATTAAGAACAGACAGAAAGTATGTGGCAAAAATATGGACATTCTGAGAAACTATTTACAGTTGAAACATATGTCTCTGTTTAGGACTTCTGGCCAAAGTAGGGATTAATATTACTCTTAGTAATTTAAAAAAGTTAATAGTGCTACAGATCTAAAATCGTGATGCAATTTTTGAACAATAAAAAGAATGAAGCTCTAATGTCTAACATTACTAACTGATTTGTGATCATGTATGACTTTGGAGGGGCAGGGAAAAATAATAGGCTACATTAGGATGTTCTGTAAACTAAAGACAGGAAAGAGTTATGGTGTTGGAGTGAGTATGTGTGTGTGTGTGTGTGTGTGTGTGTGTGTGTGTGCGTGTGTGTGTGCGTGTGTGTGTCTGTATATGAATGGGGGGGGGTCTGTGCCAACAGGATGCATGGGCCTAGATAAGTGATTCTTGTAGGAAAGTGCTAATAAGCTCTAGGGGTGCCATCCCATGACTGAGAGACATGCAGATTAACCAGTAGCAAGTCTTTCCTCATTGTGGTTATCATGCCTCTGAAAACCGTTTCCTGCAGTCATAGAAACTGATACTTTTGGCTGTAACAGTTTCTGTGAGTGCAGGGCAACATTTCTGAATCCCAACCTTAGTTTTTGACTTCAATAAGACTCATACCAATATGTCTCAAAGGACTTTGTCTACCTATGAAGAATAGATGGCAGATATAATGCAGACTTTTTGATAAATAGTACCTCTGAAACTTCTGTCTTATCATTGCAGAACTCTCTATGTCCTTGAAACAAAAACAAATTACCCTTCAGAGAGTGAGAAAGAGAGTTTATGTTAGGAAGGTTCTACTCTTATCAATTAAAATTTCAGGGAATACTACAAGAAACGAATAAGCCTTGCATCCATTTACATCCAACTGGATGTTGGCGGCTTAGGATAGGCAAAAGGAAGTAGAAGAGACTTTTCTCTCTTTTATATGAAGACTTGTTTAGATGAAAAGGGCATTCTGTTCTGTTATGAAGATGTTGCACATTGTCAGTCTGAAGAGAAAGTACAGTTCTGTAAGTAAACTTACTGCAACAGTGGATGTTCAGATTATAACTGCTGTAGAAGTCTTAGCTATATGGGTTCCATCCTACCAAAGATATTACAGCTTGCCAGCTTCCAAAGCTTCAGGGCACCCCACATGCCCAGACCGTTAGTGAGCTGACTAAAAGGCAACGTTAGGGTGCCCTTCAGAGCAGTCATGCCAACTGAGGAACCAAAGCTTCAGGGCACCCCACGTGCCCAGACCGTTAGTGAGCTGACCAAAAGATAAAGTTTGGGTGCCCATCAGAGCATTCATGCCCACTGAGGGACAGGGAGGCTAAACCCTAAGAGGACATTGATAGGAGCAAAAAAAACAAATATCCATGTCCTGCATAAAAAAACACACCTCCTGGATGGGAGCCGGAAGTGGCCACTACAGCAGCGATCATTCAAATATCTGCTATTATGGTTAGTTTACTTACATAACTGCAATATGCTCATCATACTGATTACTGCTGCAGTGACCTAAGCTATGGTGGTATATTATCATTGCTTAGAACAAATGAATAACTGGGATGTGAAAGGGGAAGAGTCCAGCAGCCCCTGGAGAATAGTCCTTGAAAAGTTCGACCTAGACCAGGAGAAAGAATCTAGCTTGTAGTGCTTTGACAAAGTATGTACAGATGACCAAGTTGCTGCTTTTAGAATACTTCTGGAGTCCAACCCTTCCCAACAAGTCAGAGGTGAAGTCAAGGCTTTGGTAGAGTGTGCCCTGACCCTGCCTGGGATACTTTGTTGCAGTAGGAATAACAAAAAAAGTTAACAGCATGAGACAACAACTTGTAAATAGTCTGCTTTGACACAGATTGTCCTTTCTACATACCTTCACAACAAATGAACAACTGATCAGATGTTCTGAAAGATTTTGTTCTGTCAAGACTTTATGCCAGTTGTCTGTGGACATCCAAGGTATGAAGTATCCTTTCTCTCACATTTTTGGTTCAGGAAAGAATACAGGGATAGGAATGTTGTGGCTTAAAGTAAACTCACATACTACCTTAGCCATAAAAGAAGAATTAGTTCTAAAAGAAACAATGTTTCTGTGGAAAATGAGATAAGGGAGATTCATCATAAGAGCTTGCAACTCAGATGCTCTTCTTACAGATGTGAGAGCAATCCAGAAATGTTTTTTTCCATGTTAAGAGCCTCAAGTCCTCTACATGAGCTGGTTGAAACTGAGCAAGTGCTAGCTTCTCTAACGCAAAAATAAAGATGCCAAGGGGAGGCCACCCATTTTCTTGGTGGTCTGTTATGCAATATTCCTTTCAAAAACGTTCTAACATGAGAATGCTATGAAAAAGGGAGATTAATGCATGTGCAGACATGCTGAAATGGCCGACGAATTAACCTTGATAGAGGAGTAATATAGGCAATAGGAAAATAACTTACACAAATATTGTAAAACCTGAGAAACTGCAGCTGTAGCTTGAATGGGTGCTGGTTATGCTGTTGGCACCAATGAGAAAACCTTTTCCATTTGCTTATATATAATTTTCTAGTAAGAGGTTTTTTACCCTCCAATAGTACATGCTGCATGTCCTCAGTAAACAAGAGCCTAAAAAGGTATTAAGACCTTATCATCTAGGCAGTTGGCTGAAGTGGGTCTATATCAGATCATTGAAATGGCTCATTATCGAATGCCGTAATGTCAAACTGCAAAACCCGAACCCTAACAATATCAAAACCTCAAAACAGTGAATTTTTTCCCCAGGTAAAAAATTTGCTGTTCCGAGAAACACACACACACCACAAGCACACTAAAAAGCAGCAATCCACACACATACATTTAAAAGTTACATCTAATCCTACACTACACTGCACATACACTACTATCTATCCACTTACCTTAACCCGGACCCTAACCCTAAGGTCCATCACTATCACACACTCACCTCACCAGCGCCCTAACCCTAATTTACTTAACCCACCCCTAACCCCAAATTCTCACTATCGCACACTCACCTCACCCACGCCCTAACCCTAACTCACTTAACCCACCCCTAACCCCAAATTCTGTCACAATCACACACTTACCTGACCCGTGCCCTAACCTTAACTCACCCAACCTGCGCCCTAACCCGAACGTCCACACAATCACACACTTACCTTAATCCAACCCGTAACTTTCCACCGCATCACTGAAAACAGCAAAGACACAACAACGGCCAACTGAATTCTTTCCCTAGGAAAGAACTCTGTTTTGTGCAGCTTCGCTGTTTTCAGCATTCGCGATATTGGGTTTGGTATAAGATCATTCGAAATTCTGCCATTTCGATGATCTAATATAGACCCGGCTGAAGTTGCTTCTGGTCAGGATGTATCAAACAACCTTATGTGTGATTAGATGGAATCTGTGAGGAAGTTTTTGGTAATTGCCCCAGATCAATTCCAGAAGAAGGCCAGTAAGGAGTTATCACAATAATCTTGACATATTCCTTCTGAATCTTCAGAAATACTCAAAAAAAATCAGTAGAAAGGGTATAAAAGCATAAAGGAAGATTCCTGTCTAAGCAAATGAAAAGGAATCTGTCTTCCAAGCACTCTAGCATGGAGTTCTGCACCAGAATATCACCACTGCAAGCATACTACCTACTACCATTACTGACCACCACCCAGCTTATATCCTACGCAAATTTTCCCCAACCCCAGGCCAACACCAATACAAATCAACCAGAAATTTGACTAAGTTCCAACCATCCATATTTAATGAAACCTTAAAGTAAATTGGGCATGCCTCAAATCCCTACCACTTAATGAGGGTGTTGAATTCTTTAACTCAGCATTCTTAGACATCCTAAATAGGCAAGCACCCACCCGCCAAAAACTGATAAAACATAACCATGCAAACTGGCTCTCAAAATCCAACAAAGAAGCCATGTCCTTGAGGGATAAAAATCTGGAAATCGTGGTAGAAAAGCAAAGACCCCTCAACTCTACTAAAATACAAACAACTCCATAACCAGACAAAATGACTAATAACCAGAGATAAAAAGCCCACTACCTCCATCTAGAAAGCCAACATAAAGATAATCCCAAAAAATTCTGGTATGCCATTAACCAACTATTGCACCCAGGTTCTTAAAGCAACCCATCCCATGACACAGACAAAACCCCAGCCGAACTTGCCACCCTCTTCAATTCGTATTTCATTGACATGATAGCTAACCTAACCACCACCTTTCCTACAGTTGGCACCACCACCTCCAAGACAGCTGATGACCAAATCATGCCAGAAAACAATCCTACCCTCGACTCCAACCTAATATTCATCCCCATACCACCACCACAATAAAAAAACTTTTACTTAAGTTAAAACCCTGTATTCTGGCCCCTGGAAATCTGCCTCCACACTTCCTGCAGCTAGCTGCAAGCTCTATAGCTTACCCACCAGCATACTCATTAACAGATTGATTAAAGAATCCCTGTTCCCTTACACAAAGGTGGCACCAACACAGACACCACAAACTTTTGGTCCATAGCAATTCTCTAACCCCTCTCTAAAATACTGGAAAAATGCATCCATGCCCAACTCCCACAGTGCTCAGTAATTCAGTATGCTGACAACTCTACAATAATATGCACTACAAATTTCAGGTCTGAACTCCAGCAAATCACCCAAAATGCCATCATCTCATCTGATTTTTGGCTGCTTAACAATCATCTTGCACTAAATCCAAAAAGAAAAAAACTAAACTAGTACTTTTTACCCCTAAGAAAACCACTCCCCTAGATAAATTAAAAAAAACATATTCTCTATACAAGCCCAAGACAATACCACTATAGAAGTTGTCCCACACACTAAACTACTAGCCATTATTATAGATGAAAACCTTAACTTTGACCTACACATAAACAATAACATACTAAAAACACACTAAAAGCTTGGTATGTTCTACAGACACCAACACTTTCTTAGACACTCTATTAGACAAGCCCCTGCGACCACCATTTTGTTATCCTCTCTCCTTTATGGTGCCCCTCTCCTCATTAATATCCAACATTCTACAAAATCCAAACTTGAAATGTGTTACAACAGAACAGCCAAATTTGCCACCAAGGCCAAATTCTCATCCCACCACTGTTATTCACTGAAATAATTAGGCTGGCTGGAACTCTCCCACCATCTCTTATTCACCCAACTAACTAGAGCGCACAAAATAATCTACAGACCCACAGACTGTCCTGCTCTCTTGGCTGTACTTGACAAATACCAACCCAGCAGGCAACTCCTCTATTCCTTCACCGTCGCCAAACTATGGAACTCACTTCCACCTTCTATAAGAAACACAAAAATCATCTCAACCCTTCCTGGTTATGTACCTGCTCTATAACAACCCGTCCTGGTTATGTACCTGATCTATAACAACCCTTCCTGGCTCTGTACCTGGTCTAGAACAACCCTTCCTGGCTATGTACCTTGTCTAGAACAACCCTTCCTGGCTATATACCTTGTCTATAACAACCCTTCCTGGCTATGTACCTTGTCTATAACAACCCTTCCTGGCTATGTACCTGCTCTATAACAACCATTTCTGGCTATGTACCTGCTCTATAACAACCCTTCCTGGCTACATTACCTGCTCTACAACAACCCTTCCTGGCTATGTACCTTGTCTATAACAACCCTGCCTAGCTATGTACCTGCTATATGAGTCCTGTTACAGGAATCAGCAAAGTCTGAAGATATCTTTGCAGATACAAGTGGTGATATGATATTAAGGTAGGGTGTGAGAGTACCTGAATGTCTCGCCTGGTTCAATGGTAGGCCGATAAGGGTTAGAAAGAGAAGGAAGTAGACAGGAGGGATCAATGGAAGGACAATGAGGGTTAGCAGAAGAGGGATGTGGACAGGATGGAGAGGCAGAGTAAGTAAAAAGACAGGTGGATGTGAAAGGAGGATGCCAGAGTAGTAGAGTGGGGCTGAGAATAGTTGTGATGGTTGAAGTTAGGTTATATGACATGTGGTGTTAGCACATGTGCACAGCCAAGATGAGGAGAGGTGTTGTTTCAGAGATGTCTTGAGGAGGATTACTGAGCAGGTGGATATAAGTGTTGGGGGGAGGGGGTTCCAAAGTTTTGCACTGGTAAAGGAGTAAAGCATCTGGCCAGCTGAAAGTTTGGGTTTTTCTACATTTACAATCAGTTGGTTGTTGGATCGGAGTGGTCTGCTAGGATGGTATAAAGTAAGTATAGAAGATAGAGCAGGGTACATGGATGGATTATGAATGAGTTTATGAGCTGTAGTTAGTTGGATAAAGGTGAGATAGTTGGGGAGTTCAAGCCATTTTAGGTTGCGTAATGATAAGCAATGGTGGGATGAGTAGGAGGCATTAGTTACAAACTTAGCAAGTTTGTTGTAGCATGAGTCTAGTTTGGACTTTAGAGAGGACTGAATGTTGGTGAGGAGGGGGCACTGTATAAAAGAGAGGGTAATAAAAAAGAAGAGGCAAAGGAATGTTGGACTGATGCACTGAGTAGATGTTTGTGTCGGTAGAGAGTGCCAAGCTTTTGATCTGTCTTTTTGACATTGGACTGGATGTGCAGTCAAATGTGAGGTTTTCATCTAAGATGACACCTAGAAGTTTTGTACTAGGTACAATGTCGATGGTGGTACCATTTAAGGATTGAATGGTGAAGTTCTCTTTTTGTAGGGGTATGGACTTTTTGTGGGCAAAGATTACTAGTTTGGTTTTGTTGGGGTTCAGGACAAGATGATTATTAGGCATCCACATTTTGGTAGCGATGAGAGTATTTTGGGTGAGTTGGTGTAGTTCTGAGGAGTTATTTGTAGTGCAGATGATAGTGGAGTCATCTGTGTACTGGATGACTGAGCCTTGAGAGAGTGTGATGTGGAAGTTATTGACAAATATGCTAAACAGAAGGTGGCCTAAAATGGAGCCTTGAGGAACACCAGTGTGGGTGTTTTGGAAAAGGGAGTAAGAGTTCTGCCATTTAGTTGATTGTTGCCTGTTAGTGAGGTAATTAGTGAACGAGTTTAGAGTTTGAGGTGAGGCACCTATGTTAGAGTGTTTTGTTAGAAGGAGATAGTGGTATATAGTACTGAATCTATGAGAATTGTGCACATCATGAGACCCAGAATCCTGAGGTATTCCCTCACAGTGACCAAAGTCTAAGTGGAAAAACCCTAAACAGATCTAACTATAGACCTTTTTTTTTCTATGGAAAAAAAAACTCTTGGTACCAAGGTGTCTAGCAGACATCCCAGGAACATTATCCTATGCAATGGAGTCAAAAAAAGACTTCTGAATATTCTCTTGGAATCTTAGCTTGCATAGATCTCTTACCTAAGAGAGAGAGAGAGAGAAAGAGAGAGAGAAAGAGAGAGAGTGAGAGAGAGAGAGAAAGAGAAAGAAAAAGAGAGATAGCGAGAGAGAGAGAGAGAACAATGGAGATTCCTGACACTTTGAAAAAGACTCTGCAAAGATAAACACGTTATTTAAGTATGGAAGAATGTTGATAACCTGCAGCCTGCAATGGGCTATAACTATACTTTGTGAACAATCCTGGAGCAGTGGATAGCCCAAAGGGTAAGGCAGACAACTAATGAGATGCAGACACATAAAACCTGAAGAAATATCTGACGTCTGAATGAATAGGGTTGTGATGATAAGCACCATTTAAATCTAAGTTTACAAAACAAAAACTTAAGTGAGCAAGAAGGGATAGCTTGTGAAGTGAAAGCATTTTGAACTTGAATACTGTCACATACTGGTTTAGGAAATAAAAGTCCAGAACTGGTCTTCATGCACTTTCTTTCTTCAGCACAAGAAATATTCCTGAATAAAAACCTCTTCCCAACTAAGAAGATGGAAAACTTTGTATTACCCCCTGAAATAGCATGTGTTGCAGGAAAGGTTGGAGGAGAAGAGTTTGGTCTGGTCGATGGAGAATAATTCCCTGGAAAGGAAGAATTTCTTCTCACTGCCATCTGTAACCCTGTTCAGTCAATATCAGAACCCATTTGTCTGAAACAATCTATTGCCAAAGAGAGATGGGGAGAGAGAAAGAAATTGTGATTCTGTCTTTCTGAAAGGAATAAGGGACTGCCAGTGTATGTCTGTGTGTGTGTGTGTGAGTGTGTGAGTGTGTGAGTGTGTGAGTGTGTGTGTGTATATATATATATATATATATATATATATATGTGTGTGTGTGTGTGTGTGTGTGTGTGTGTGTGTGTGTGTGTGTGTGTGTGTGTGTGTGTGTGTGTGTGTGTGTGTGTGTGTGTGTGTGTGTGTGTGTGTGTGTGTATGTGTGTGCTGTGTATGTGTGTATGTGTGTGCTGTGTGTGTGTGTGTGTGTGTGTGTGTGTGTGTGTGTGTGTGTGTGTGTGTGTGTAGGCACATGGTCCATTATAAAGTCATTCTGCCTCATCTGGCTGTCCTTTTTCGGGTGGGGCACCTGATTTTGTTTTTGGAACCTTCTTGCCATTATTTTTAAATATCTGCTTACCAATATTTTGTTGGTTGGCAAAACTGGACAAGGGAGCAGAAAAACCCTAGGAAAATTTGAAGAAGGAAGTCTGAAAATCTGAAAGATTCATTGTATCCCTCATCACATTTTTGATAGCATTTGTTGTAGAGGGTCCAAAAACTAAATTGTTATCCAAATGGGAATTTAATATGTCATTTTTAAATCTTCTGTGAGGTTCTGAAAATGTCACTAGTCAAAGCTCCTCCATGCAGTACCAGTGGCCATGGCCCTGAATGTAGTATCTACAGCGTTATAAGCCCACTTTAAGCAATGAGTATTGCCCTGAAAAAATAAAGAAACTAAAACACACAAAGAAGATTTTTTTGTCCCAGGAGTGAACTGCAGCTAAAAGTATGTCATACTTTCATAATTAGTCACAATATACTTTAACATATGAGCCTTGCAATTTAAAATGTTTACAAATTAAAGTTTCAGAAGCTTACATTTTTACCTACCTTATCAATTGTTTCACCATCCATGTCAGACAGGAAAGGATTAGAAATAACAATAGGTTTGGCAGTAGCTGGATTGATTAAAGCTATAGCTGCTGGGTCAGGTTTAGGAAGAGTGTATAGAAATTGGAAATGATTTCTTAGGAACAACAGACTGACTGTTAGGGAAACCACTGGCTGTGACAAACACATCCACTGAGATGGTAACCACTGAGGAGATGAGGAGGTTTTGGGAATTCCAGTTGTAAGAGCTCACTGTATTGTCTATGAGACTGAGAAACCTTAGTGTTCTCCCACTGAAAACACTGGCACGTTCTAGAAATAGTATCAAGGAAAGAGAAACCTTGACAGGGAGTTTCAGATAACATGCTCTCCTCTTAGTCTGAATCAGAAATCTGAGGGAAAATGCTATATCTGTCATATCCTCTCAAGATTCAATTGGTTTAAGAAAAGAGGAATTATTTTCTTTCACCAGAAACCA
This sequence comes from Protopterus annectens, assembly GCF_019279795.1. Lineage (NCBI taxonomy): Eukaryota > Metazoa > Chordata > Ceratodontiformes > Protopteridae > Protopterus > Protopterus annectens. The sequence goes on along the minus strand of NC_056749.1, from coordinate 826,284,803 downwards.
CATTATAAGAAGAATCAGTAGCCTGTGCAAGACATTGAACCAGACCTAATAAACTACTCCTGTCTAGTGAAATTGGTACAGGAGAAGATACAAGTTTGGTTTTCTGTTTCTTTTTACAGGAATGTCAGGACAAACAGGGTTAGTAATGGCAGCAAAACAACAAAAGAGACTTCGGCTACCACAGCTTTAAAACAAAATAAAGCTTAAAACAAAAGTTAAGTTCTTTCCACGACTATATGCAGCTTTTTCAGACCATAGTATAGAACAACCTTAAACAATTTAAATAATACAATTAAAATTTATTCTACCAATAAAATCACTTCTAAAAGCTAACATCATACACAAAAGAAGTCAATGCATCCAATAAGAACAATTATACAAGGCACACCCTTGCTTTGTTCATAAAATTAACCTGTCAATTCAAGAAACAATAACACCAATAGAAACGTTAGAAAAATACATTCTCAAATCAAAAACCTATCAATGAAACAGTGGGCGTGACATAAGTATAGGCTTCGAAGAGATACGATCATTCACCCCAGGAACTTGTCGGCTTGTACCGCAATAATCCACTTAAGCTCTCTTTTCATTGTTTTATTGTTGAAATCACCACCTCTATACAATCTTCAACTTGTACTAATACTGTAATCTTGAATAAATGCTCTCTGCTTTCTTCAATAACATATTTGGCTAAAGTGTTACTATCTTTGCAATTTTTGATGTCATTGACATCAAATTGACATTGTACTAACACTGACTAACTCTGTGCTAACCCTGACTAACTTTCTTCCTTTACACTAATGAATAACCTTCATCTTTATAGACTTATCCTTAAAGAACCAATTGACCATGTTATTGCAATTCAAATATACGTATATATGTATATAGTTTCATCTCTTGTACATTACCTTTTACTGTTTGTGTTATGCTCATGATGGGTATTGTATTTTGTATTTTTTATTAACAATTTTTTATTAAGCAGAAAAACCACAAAAATGCCACTGGAGCAAAGTACCAGTGGAAATAAAACAATAAAATCCAAAAGACTTCAAAAAATCCACAAGGTAAACCAAGCCAGATGTGATAAAAAACAGTTTAATGAATGGTAAACGCTTTCATGCTCTCCTCAGCACTTCTTCAGACCATATAGAAAATACAAATTCACATACACTCCTTATAAAATACATAGCATTTCAAACTAACCTATCACAGAATAAAATCACTTAAACAGTCTCCGCCTTTTAAGAAAGGGTTTTAAAGGGACAGAGGTATTCAAACCTGGTGGTGTGTTGCTGTGTAGCCTAATAATCCAACTGCTCTCTTGCTGTTCTAGAATGTTATTAAGATCTCCCAGTCTACCACCAGGTTTAGGTTGTTCTAAAACTCTAAATATAAATGTATGTGTAGAGTCTGTGTCCCTCACATGACAGGCTAGGGCATTTGTTGAATCATTCTTCCTAATAGCTAATAAATGCTCACGTTTCCTTTCCTTTAATTGTCTCTTGGTCTTTCCTACATAGAAATTTCGACAAGATAAACAATTAGCTAAGTAGACCACATATGTACTACAGCAATTGGTATAAGAATTACTAGTGTATTTAAAATGTGTGGTTGGATGTATAAAACTAGACACTGTATCTATAAATGAGCAATAATTGCATTTGCCACACATAGTGGTGCATCCATTATTTATAGAACTACCTGAATTGTTATATTTATAGCATAGCATCTGTTTAAGATTGCGCTTGTTTTTAAAAGCAAAATTTGGCTGTGGTCCTACAACCTGGCTAATTTTTTCATGCAACATAAGAATAGGCCAGTTTTTCTTGATAACGTCACAAAAAGCTCTATGATCACTAGTATAATTCATCGTAAAATTCACTAGATGTTCATTGGATTGTTGTGTATTCCCATTGCGGGAAACTGAATTATTGGCATAGAGAAAAGGACATGCATTCGTGGGTCTTAATTCAGTAACCTCATGTTCCATTTGATCTACCTCATTGTGTTTATAACCTCTGCATTTAAATTCATCCTTTAGCTTAGATAGATCTGCATCAAAGACCTCTTGAACACTATCTAGTCTGGACATCCGCATGCCCTGGCCCTTCAGTACGTTCTTAAAAACCTTCTTCGGATGCCTACTATTCCTGTGTAGGGTGGCATTTACCCTACATTTTTCCTGAACATACGTGTGGCTATTTGGCCATCTAATGTCCTATATATCTTGACATCAAGGAAATCTGTGGCAGTATATGAATGGTGATGGGTAAATTTAAGAAAATCAGTGGTCATATTCAAATATTGCACAAAATGTGGTATTAATTCATGTGGCCCTGGCCAAAGAATAAAAAGGTCATCCACAAACCTTTTAAAAAAGGCTATATATTTCCTATATGTATGTTGACTGAGCATATATTTCTCTTCCAAACCACTCATAACCAAACTGGCACAACTATTTTAAACCTTGTTCATTGGGTATACTTGTAAAAATTGACTGTACATCCAACGTAATAAAACTAAGGTCATTCAAATCATGGATGTACAGTCACTTTTTACAAGTATACCCAATGAACAAGATTTGAGGGGTTGGGAGGGTGGCCTAATGGTTAAGGTGTTTGCCTTACAAACACAATATGCAGTGTTTGAGTCTCACAAGGAATAATTGGCTAGGCTTAAAATGGCTCACAAGGGCAGTTAGCTGAGTACTAATCTATGAATCTATGAAAATATTACATGATCCTATAAAAAGAGATGGCAGTTTTATTGATAGTAAGTCAGTATTGCTGTGTGGCCTACTTAGCATTATATTGGAACATAACTTGTTTTGTTTCAATGGGCAGTATTATTGGCAATGGCAGGGGGTAGCTATGGGGACCCCCTGCGCCAATAGTTATGCCAATTTGGTTATGAGTGGTTGGGAAGAGAAATATATGCTCAGTCAACATACATATAGGAAATATATAGCCTTTTTTAAAAGGTTTGTGGATGCCCTTTTTATTCTTTGGTAAGGGCCACATGAATTAATACCACATTTTGTGCAATATTTGAATATGACCACTGATTTTCTTAAAATTACCCATCACCATTCATATACTGCCATAGATTTCCTTGATGCCAAGATATATAGGACATTAGATGGCCAAATAGCCACACGTATGCTCAGGAAAGAAGGTAGGGTAAATGCCACCCTACACTGGAATAGTATGCATCCGGAGAGGGTTTTTAAGAACGTACTAAATGGCCAGGGCATGTGGATGTCCACACTAGATAGTGTTCAAGAGGTCTTTGATGCAGATCTATCTAAGCTAAAGGATGAATTTAAATGCAGAGGTTATAAACACAATGAGGTAGATCAAACGGAACGTGAGGTTACTGAATTAAGACCCACGAATGCATGTCCTTTTCTCTATGCCAATAATTCAGTTTCCCACAATGGGAATACACAACAATCCAATGAACATCTAGTGAATTTTACGATGAATTATACTAGTGATCATAGAGCTTTTTGTGACATTATCAAGAAAAACTGGCCTATTCTTATGTCGCATGAAAAAATTAGCCAGGTTGTAGGACCACGACCAAATTTTGATTTTAAAAACAAGCGCAATCTTAAACAGATGCTATGCTATAAATATAACAATTTACGTAGTTCTATAAATAATGGATGTATCCCTATGTATGGCAAATGCAATTATTGCTCATTTATAGATACAGCGTCTAGTTTTATACATCCAACCACACATTTTAAATACACTAGTAATTCTTATACCAATTGCTGTAGTACATATGTGGTCTACTTAGCTAGTTGTTTATCTTGTCGAAATTTCTATATAGGAAAGACCAAGAGACAATTAAAGGAAAGGATACGTGAGCATTTATTAGCTATTAGGAAGAATGATTCAACAAATGCCCTAGCATGTCATGTGAGGGACACGGACTCTACACATACATTTATGTTTAGAGTTTTAGAACAACTTAAGCCTGGCGGTAGACTGGGAGATCTTAATAACATTCTAGAACAGCAAGATAGCAGTTGGATTATTAGGCTACACAACAACACACCACCAGGTTTGAATACCTCTATCCCTTTAAAACCCTTTCTTAAAAGGCGGAGACTATTTAAGTGATTTTATTCTGTGATAGGTTAGTTTGAAATGCTATGTATTTTATAAGCAGTGCATGTGAACTTGTATTTTTTATATGGTCTGAAGAAGTACTCAGGAGAGCATGAAAGCGCTTACCGTTCATTAAACTGGTTTTTATCACATCTGCCTTGGTTTACCTTGTGGACTTTTGGAAGTCTTTTGAATTTTTTATTAACAATAGCTGTTTTTTTTTAAGCTTGGACTGTTGCAACTTTTTATATTGTATTTTGTATGTGTCTTGGAGCTTTTCTCCCTGGGCATCTACTGAAAATGGACATGTACCCAGTTAGACTAGCCCGGTCAACAAATGTAAAATAAAAAAATAAATAAATAAAAAAAATGTTCTAATATTCTATCTTTAAAAGCTCTGTTAGTCTTCCCAGCATAAAATGCACTAGAATTAGGGCATTTAGCATAATAAACTAGATTACTTGTCTTACAATCAGCATAAAAATCATACTCTATCTTAAGCCCTTTTGGTGGATGCAAAATATATGAGCCCATCATATGAACTTACATGCTTTACAAGTATGACAAGGGAACATCTCAATACATTGTGAAACTAAATGTGTATAGGCATTGTTCCTCTTATATCAAAGCTCTGATTTCAGGGACAGATTATTTCTAAAACAGAACTTGGGAACAGAGCCAGCTGCTCTTTTTACGTCTGTCTTGGACATCAATGTAGGCCAATTCCTGATAATAATATTGCATACAATATTAATATCACTATAAGTAAAATGGGTCTAGGTTATAAAAAAAACACAATAAAGACTATTTTAAGTGGGGGGCTTCACCCCCCCTCACACTCCCCCTACTTAAATATACCAACTCAGAGATCGCACTACAGTGCCAAAAATGACAAAGTGACGGAAGCGGACAAGTGACTTCTTTATGAGGGAAAGAATTTGCTCAAAAGCCGCTTCGTCATTTTGCATTTTCGACATTTACAGTTCGACCAAGACACATTCGACAGAATGTGTCTTCGGTCTTCTGACAGGAACCCAAGTTAAACTATTGGGAAACTACCTCGATCAGATAAATTACTGGTGACCCTAGTAAAATTACTATGCTCTGAGAAATACAATTTTGCAATTGTGTCTCTTTTCGACCAGGCTCCAACAGCCACAGAGAAAGTGGATAAGCCACAGTTCATACTGCTTATATGGGCAACACCAGATGGATCCATGGGGGAAAAAGCTGAATGGTCTGAGGAACCAGCTTTGTTTACACATTGCTAGCCTGTTGTGGTGTCAAAGGGTGTTTAGTTAACTTTTTCTTTTTGTACCTGCAAGGAGGACTGACCATGGGACTGGTAGTTTATTCCATGGTTATGCCAAAAACAATGCTTCTTTCCTGGGGAACCTAAGCAGCATAAGCCAGTAAAATTTAAAAGAAGTAAAATAAGAAGTAAAATGCAAGGGGTTGGGAGGGTGACCTAATGGTTAAGGTATTTGCCTTACAAACACAAGGTACAGGGTTTGAGTCTCAAAAGGGATAATTGGCTAGGCTTAAAATGGCTCACAAGGGCAGTTAGCCTAGTAATAACCTATGAACTTTTCTTGGTAAAGAAAAAAAAAAGTAAAAACCATTCCAGTGCACTTTACCATCCTGTGAAAGTGATTTAAACAGAATTTCTCCTGAGAAAAAGATGTTTTAAAATATTTAAATTAACTTTTAAACTTTCAGAAACAAAAGTGGACTGTTATTTAAAGGTACAGTAAAGTCATGCAACACTCAATGAAAAACACATTCCACACAGGAAAGTAAGAATAAACATTAAAAATAGTATGTGGAAGGCTTATCCCAAAGGGAACTGTTATCTTCCCAGCAATGGAACAACACAAGCTAACTGTCAATCTCCAAAAGTCCACTCAGTCTCTTCAGCAGCAGGAAAGCTTTAAAGGGCATGACAACAAAAATGGTCTTTTAGTCAGCTCAGCTCAAGCTAGCTAATGGACTGAGCTCATGGAAAGTGAACTGAATCTTTGGAAGTTGTCAGGCTGTCCTTTCCTATGCAGGATGTGACCCATATAGTTTAGACTACTGCAGTAGTGAGGAATATGATGAGCAGTGTTTGCAATAAAGAGCTGTAGACCAAGAGGTACAGGTGGCATATAGGCTCTGCTCCAGAAATACGACACCTGCCAACTTAAGCTGTGGTTGGGGTTACAGAGTGGTATACTCAATAACAAATACAAAGAGTCTATAAGTAGTGAGTGTGATCCAGTATTAATGTGGTTAATGCTTGGGACAAAGAGTCTCACCTAGAAATGAATGCCAGACTTTGGAAAGAAGCATGTGAAGCTCTAAGAGTGCTCCAAAACTCTGGATATTGCACAAGCATCTTAAAAGCACATTCAACACAGATAGCATTATACTCTGACTAGACTGATCCAATAAGCTCAAGATATGATTTTACGATCATTAGAAGTGTGGGGAGACTAAGAGCTTGCATAAGCATATGTACTGGAATTGCCCAAAAATATGCCTTTTGTGTGTGGAATGCCATTCATGTATTTAATGGCTTACGAGGGAAGTCTTACATGTAAATATGGACTTAATGTTCTTGGGTATCATGGTGAGACTCCTTTCCCACTTCCAATTCTTTATGGAAGTTTATGGTGTTGATAACGTATCCCCCAAAGTCTTGTTTGCTATTGTTTGTTTGTAACTTGTTTACCAGTGACATAAACTAGAATATGGCCCTCTTTTTGCATTTATTTTTTCCAAAAGTAAAATACATGCAGATGCACTCTTTCCCAGATTTGTGCCAAAAGAAACTCTCTTATGCAGACTCCTGAAGAATTTGATCATGATAAAACAGTGGTAAGTTTAACAAAAGTAACGTGCAGCAATAAAAAAGTACTAGTCTTGCTGGAAAAGAGCAAAGAAGAAGAGAAAGGGAATAAAAGAGCCCGTGGAAAATACTACAGAAAATAAAAAATAAACAATGCATCAGACAATAAAAATAAACAATGCATCAGACAATAAAAATAAACAATGCATCAGACAATAAAAATAAACAATGCATCAGACAATAAAAATAAACAATACATACAACCTTGGGTGAGCCATTTGGAGGGTTTAGATCTGTAAGATTCAAAAAAGCACTTAATTTTCCATTTTATGGATGAATAGGAAAAAACATCTCAAATATTCAATGATGAAGAGACTAATTGTTACAAATATATTCTTAAGTAGCCATAAACTCCATTTTGATAAATGTGTAGTTTCCCAAAGCATTATTAGCAATAGATTGACTGAGTGTATTCTGCACTATTTGGTGAACTTTGTCTTACCAAGACTCAATAATCAAACAAAACATACCACAATGATACCAGGTTAATATTCAGTCACATCTATGTAGATAGAATGGTTTGATAGTTATTTGCCTTTTATGTTGTCTTCATACAATTAATTAAAGCCTAAAATGGTAATACGAATTACTCTATTCATTTACAAGGTAAAGTCCTTGTACCTTTTCCACCTTTTGGACCCCTTATTCAAACTATGCCTTAAATTGCCTCCTGACTCCATCATTTTAGGCAGGGCAGGGTTTGTTTAATTTCTCTTGAATTAACAATACATTGTTATCAACAGACTATTTACCTACCATTGTTATTGCACTTCACTAATATATATAAATATGTACACTGTTACTTTTAAACATTGAAGCTTGGCTTTTAGTCAGTTAAACTATAAATGGCATGTTATCTCAAGGTATAAATCCTTTTTGGCATGGTCCGTCTCCTCTTAGCATTAGACATCAGATCAGCAAATCAGCTTTCTCTATGATGATGTCATTTCCTAACTGTATTTATCTGAAAAGGAGGTGAGAAACAGTTTATTTTAACAATTATTGGTTATACAGTTTTAACATAGCAAAGCACTGCATAGGCATATCTTCATTTAAATTCACTTTCTTTTTGATCCATATGATGAGGAATATCATCATGTTCTTGACTTTAACACTTATGAATATTCTTGAACATGCACACTGAAAATCATACACAGTATAAATATTAGTTATATGTTTAGCCAAAATGAGTCACTCCAAATTTGGCAGTCTGAGACTGAACCACATTTGGTTCTCTATAAGAAATTTCCAAACTTTTCTGGGTGAATATCCCCTTTCCACGTGCTATTTTAATTTGTGAAACATAGTATATGTCTGGAGAGGGTGACTCGTTAGAAGGAAAAATATCATTTAGACAAGAGTAACATTTCAGTAGTGCATACCCTGCTAACGAGTGATAGCGCATGATAGTACTACCAGTTCTTTAACTTTTCCCTCGTAAATCTGTAACAGTGGTAGTTATTCAAATTGCTTCATATCTTTTCACATAACACAATATTCCAACATTTTTCTTGAGTTATTAAAGGACAAAGTTATTTATCTAATCTAGTATTTTAATTTATTATATTATTCTAATTTATTATATTATCTTATTTATCTATTCAAATATGTGCTTCCTAGATTAAGAGGAAAAGTACATACAATTATTTATTTTACCTCTCTAGCCTGCTCAAATAAAGCAGTGACTGTTAATTTCCATTATAAATAAAATCATATTGTCGACAAAAATAAATAATTCTAGATTTGGGTTTAGTTTATATATTAAATAAATTATGGAATAACAATATATGAAGTCTAGTAATGCTTTCACTAACAGTATATTTCACTAACAGTATAAACTGAGTTGGGGCATTGGACATCCTTGTCTTAATCTTTTTGTGCAAATTTCTGACATATGGTGGCATTTCTGTTGTGTATTGCCTCCATTCCAATGAAGTGAGATTTAACAATGCTGACTATTGTGGCTAGGAAATAAAAGTGTTCAAAACCTGCATGAATGAAGACTCAATTTACCTAGCAGCTGTGATGATAAAGACTGGGGCTGGGATTCATAAACTCTCATTGCATCATGACAAGCAAATGTGTGTGATGAGCAGGAAAAAGCAGAATGTGTGTGATTCAGAACGCACAGCTACAAAATTATGCCGGCTGAAAAACAAGGCACACCCTAGGCATATGCTAACAACCATATAAGGAGGTGTGCTGTGTCCTACTGAAGTAAAACATGGCAGAGAGATTCAGAGACATAAATAATGAGTAGCCACATTACACACACACTAGCAATGAACACACCCATATAAATCATGTTCATTCAGAGAAAAACTTAAATGTTACAGAGCTCCACTGTATTATCAGCAAAGCCTGTGTATTTGAAGGGAAACAGTCTGCAAATGTTCTTGGTTTTAGAATTTAGTATTTAGTGGTCATGGTT
>NC_056749.1:826262864-826270364 GCF_019279795.1 Protopterus annectens | reverse complement strand
GGATACCTTGGTTGCCTCGTTGTATTACCTTGACATTTTTATCGTGATTATTACTTTATACAACGGAGCATTCATCTTGTGTGTGCTTTGCTATCTTTCTCTTTTTTATATTATCCTGGCTTTTATCAGCATTTCACCACAAGAACGAGATTATGGAATCACCTGTAGCGATTGAACTTGATTACAATCCAGGGAAAGTTAACGCTAGTGAAGTACTTCATAAAAGGTTTTTTCAACACCTTACATCTGAAAGGAGTTCACTTTGGCATTTTGTCTCGACGACTGATGATGACGCATAGATGGACCATCATCTATTTTGAATTGTTTAAAATGAACTTTGCTCTATGGTGCTGCTATATGGTCTGATGAAGCTGTTTTAGTGAAAGCGCTTACCGTGTGCACTTTTATCGAATAAAGTATACGTTTTAAATTACGTTGGATATCTTGGTTGCCTCGTTGTATTACCTTGACATTTATATATATTTTATATATATATATATATATATATATATATATATATATATATATATATATATATATATATATATATATATATATATATATATATATATATATATATATATACACATACACATACAATACACACACACACATTTTATATATATATATAACTAAAAACCGTGAAATTCAAAATCTCGAATACCGGAAGTTTTGAATTTCGCGGTTTTACTACACACACACACACACACACACACACACACACACACACACACACACACACACACACACACCATCCGCCACACAAACACACACAATTACTCTTCTACATGAAAGCAGGGGGGCAAGCACCCCTGCACCCCCCACACACCCCCTACTTAAATATTCTCACTCTGAGGTCGCACTACATGTAAACACACACAAAACACCACCACACAAGCTACTTTCTCTTTGCACACACACATCAAAGCAACAAAAAACACTGACACACACCACATCCCTTACCCAAACCCCTTAACACACACACACACTTACATGAATACATAACCATAGCGGAACTTTAGAAGCACAAAATTCAAAACCTCCGATATTCGAGGTTTTGAATTTCACTCTTCTAAACTTTCGCTATTATGTGGATTCGGCTTCTTGGGCTCGAAATACTGAAATTCGAGATTCCAGTATTTTGAGCTTCTGAACTGAACCCATATATATATATATATATATATATATATATATATATATATATATATACGGATTTGTTTAAAGAAGTCGAGCCACAATTAACAGATCCCTAGCTCATCAAAATGGAGCATCGAATCCGGGCCCGACCAGAATTGGAAATACATTTTAATATGGATAGTGCTGGTAGACAGCTTTCCAATTTCCCACTCTTCTTCCAAAATAGACTTTAACATGAGATCAGAAAGCGGGAGGGAAATGTGTTCCTCTCTCCCAACCCTAGTTATTCATTAGGGTGGGATGCAGTGCTTTATCTTTTAGTTTACTAAACTAGGCTTTATAAATTTTAATTTTCCAGATGACAATCAAAAAGATCAATTCAACTATCACAACATGGAGTTTATGCCTCATATATCTGAGATATCTAAATATACCAACTCCCAGATCATGAAACTTGGGTTAAAGGGAAAGTCCTTTCCCTACTGTTCTTCAAATCTTAAAACGCTGGCTGACATTTGATATAACTCAGATTCTCTTAGGTCTACTCACAGAGTCATGGTTTGATTAAACAAATGCCACTGAAAGCCACGCATTCCTTATGGAAGTCCACAAATGTTGTTACATTTCTAAAATGTGGACCCAAATCTGTATTCATACAAGCCCATTATTTTTTTGTTAGCATTAACTAACATTTTAGAAAAGTCTGAATGATGTAAGTAAAAACAGGCACATTAAATTTTAAGACTTGCTGACTACCTGTGAGTGTTGCTTTATAAAGAGACAGAGCACTGCGACTTCCACTGGCACATCGCCAGCACTATCTGCAGAGTGATGGCTGAAAGGGAGCTAACATGGGTGATGTTTGTGGCTCTAGCAAAGATTTGTTACACTATATCACATCAGAGTTATTAAGAGACCTGTCATTATATAACGTAAGCCTATCACCTCATGATTGTCTTGTATGTGCTTGCACAGCAGACCTTTTCAAATATTAATTATTATTCACTGTTCTAAGTGAGATGCAGTACAGAGTAGAATAGCTCATGGCTCAGTCCAGGGATGTCTTCTGTTAAATTTTTTCTTCAAGCACACTAGCAGTAGAATTTGCACACTTGAACAAACTAATGCTCATTGACGACATCATCGTGTGGACCTCTAGTCACTGTCCTAAGCTATGCAGTGGTCTGCAAAAATGAAAAAATACCAGATGCAGTTAATTCAAAATTAGGATCGCTCGGTTCTTTACCTCATTACTACAGACTGAATATTAGTATTTAATTCTTCCTAAGAAAATTTTGCAAGCTTAGTCACAGATCAGTATATTCACTTAAAAGTTCATTAACTTTGTCATTAGCAGATCTCTGACACTTAAGAGTAATTAAAAAAATGTTCTAGGTTATCATCTCTGAATTCACTTGATATATTCTATAATGCTTTGAAATGTACATACCAAACCTTGCCCATTCTATTCCAAAGAGTGTAGAACTCTCCCCCTTTGAAGTTCAGGAAACTGCCAACTTTCTTGTCCTTCTAGAATAAAATTATATTATTATTTCTGAGATCAGGATGGTGTCTGCATTTATAATAATATTATATACTACAGAATAACCCTGATAAAGTTATCATGTGCTATCTGCTGTAAATGTGTATTTCCCATCTTATATTATAGCTTAATCTTGAATGAAAGTAAGTCATAGTGGCCCAGTTCACCTGACTTTTAAATAAAAGTAAAACAAAATAAGTTTTTTGTTTATTCCTGTATGTCTGTGTCCTTATAATATCAGCAGGAAAAGCCTAATTTTAATCAGACTGAGATTTGCATGAGTTTTATTGTATCCTGCACCATACCTGACAAGAGTTATACATTTTTTAACAAAAGTGTTCCATGATTGCTTGTAAAACAGCAATTGAAATGCAAACTTGCACCTGGCTGTATACAAACAAATCTAGAATATTTGCTTAAAGTATGCAAGTTGTCTGAATCAGAATAAAAGATAAATGAGAACTATTAAAATAATTTGTATGCATTATAAATAACATTGTCAAAAAAGGTTTGGAAGTTAACTACTGCGGGCTTTTTTTCCTCCAGGCTTGCTAGATGAGTCTTGCATTTTTATGACTGTGAATTGCTTTTACTGTAATATGTATACCCATCTTTTTACTACTCTTCAAGTCATTTAGAGTTAAATCACCAAATAATCATTATTTTATTTATTCTATATTAAAAGTAAAAATAAGGTAAGTTAAACAATAAAGCAATTGTCTAGCTGAAAGTCACCAGGTGTGCCTTTAGAGAACTATAGAAGCATTGTGTAGCTGAGAAAACAGAATATACTGAGATGAAGTAAGAGATATACAGCTGACGCATAAATGTGCCACCAAGCAAAACAAAAGTAATGAGCTGTTAACACAGAAACATGAAGCACTTGCAACACATTTTTATTAGACAGCAATCTGAAAGGAAAAAGTATGTTGCAGTTATATGAATATAAATGTTATTTAATCAGCTCAACAGCAAGAAAAATGCAGTTTCCTTCAATGCTCTGAATACAAATAAAGCCAGAGCAGAGAGATATACATCTTGAATAACGCAAGTAGTATTCAATAAAAAGTAAGCTGTGTATTAAAATACGGCTGTGAGTGTCTTTAAGTTATCTTTTATACAGCAAAAATGTATAAAGTTAAAGAATCCAGAATTACTTATGGATAAAAAATCAGAATGCACAGTGACTTGCCACATGATATAGGAAACAACGTCTCTCCAGACTTACTTATATTCCAAAAGAAAATATGTTCATTAATAATGCGCCTCAGTGAAAATAACAAAGTATTAATACAATTACAACATCCTCTTCACTGACTGTTCCCATGCAAAAGTCTTATTTCATTCCCCGTTTCTTTTAACTACATGGTAGAAGCAGGTGTAAGGAATATGACAAGGAAACATAATGCAATTATGCCTTATTTCTCCTTTTTTTGTTTGTTTCAGATTTGTACATATATTGATTGTTTTAATAACCAAAGTATATTATCTAAAGCTACATACAGGACAACAACAGCCCACCTCAAACTGCACAGAGTATTTTGTACTTTATCATTTGTCTACGTCTCTCTCTTTTACGATTTGTTTCACCACTGCCATCTGTCTGAAACATTCACAAACAAATAAACAAGCAAAGAACCCCTTCACATGTGCGCGTGCGCACACACACACACACACAAAAATATATACATAGAGAGAGAAAGACTAAGAGAGATCTACATATCTATATATCTATCCATACACACACACACACACACACACACACACAAACACACACACACACACACCTATATATATATATATATATATATATATATTTCATCCTGTAGATGTTGTACCTTCCCTACCCCTCTGTTGTTGTGCCTGCACAGTAATTTGCATGGGTTTCTTTCCTGAGTGACCCTCCCACCTGGGATTCACTGCATAAAGCAATTTCTACCTTCTCCAGTGAAGCTGGCTATCTTAACTAAGTAAAACCTCTGGGAAGCAAGAACCTGACTCCTTCCAGCTTTTCAATTGTAATAGGTGAACTACAATTTAGTTTTTGTAAACTATTGAGGCTTAATGGTGTATGCACAACAACAGTGAAGGGATATAGCCAACTGCCACTAGATTGGGCTATACCACTTTGAATCAGCCTTACACTCTCACAGTGTGCCAGTCCCAAGCCTTTACTTTTTAATTTGGTAAAGTAATTTTGCTCCCTCCTTATTGACTACACTTGCTAGTTTACCCCTAGGATCCAATTAAAATTAGCCTGAAAATTGGTGTAAAATTAAAAAAGAATAAAACAAATTAAAGTACAGCCAACAACACTGCTTACATGCAATCATACAAACCAAACCAAAAGCCCAAGGTAACTCTCAGAGCCAGTCCTCACCTTACACTGATAGTTTTCCAGCCCTTCTCCCTGTGGGGGGGGGGGGATCCATAAGTTCCTGGTTAATCCTGTCCTTACTGCTCTCTTCTCCATTCTCCATATCTGCCACTCCCACCCCCACCCCTGATTATCTTCATTAGTCAGCCCCCTCCTAGGGTGCCATCTTTAATCAAACTCTCTACTACGTGACTCACATTCATTTCATCCTGTAGCTGTTGCACCTTCCCTACCCCTGTTGTTGTGCCTGCACAGTAAGTAAGTTACTTTGCATTGCTGCCCTCTCTTTGCTGTAAGCTGCTGATTTATTTGGTTATTACTGTTAACTACTGAGGTATTTCATGGTGCTAAGCTGTAACTGCTGTTCAGAACTCCTATATGTTTTGAGAGCTAACTAATGTTCTAACTTACAAACTGCTTGTTTTATGAAGGTAGAGTTTTAATTGTTGGATATCTGACAGGCATCCTGCTGTTTTGCAGAGGTCATTCATGTTCTAATTACATTTGTAAACATTCGAGGTTCTCCAGTTTGATTCTCGGCTTGGGTTGGGAGTGCCTTCTGTGTGGAGTCTGCATGTCCTCCCCGCGCCGAGTGGGTGTTCTAAAGATATGCGTTGAATGGGTATGCCTTCGTTGAAGGTTGGGCGTTGGGCTGGCAACTTGACACCATAAAAAACAACTGCCAATCATTAGCGGACTGGAGTTCCGCTGTGGCGACCCCTTACTTGGAAAAGACAAAAGACAAACAACAACCACCTATGGCATGCTACTGTACTTAGAAGACTTACAGGCTGGACTTTATAATTGCTTTTATAGAAGGCTATGTGAATGCAGTTCATGTTACTGTTAGTTCATACTGAATAACATAGCTCTAGAATTATTGTCCTAAAACAGCCATACTTTGCTTTGTGCATTATATCCTGTGTGTATATACAGCTGTTATCACTAGACTTAGAGGCTGTATGTTACTGCTGTTAGTCTGTGGTTTTACAGAGCTGATACTGTATGCACTATAATCAATTTTAATTATAATGTATGCAATATAATTAATTTTACTCTCCAGCTCTATTCCTTGCATGCTGTCCACTTCACATTATTGTAAACTTTGCACTTATTCTGCCTTATTTACCTTTATTTTTCAGTTTGCACAGGTTTCTTTCCTGAGTGCCCCCCCCCCCCCCACACACACACACACCAACCTGGGATTCACTGCATAAAGCAATTAAGCAATTTCTACCTTCTCCACTGAAGCTGGCTATCTTAACTAAGTAAAACCTCTGGGAAGCAAGAACCTGACTCCCTCTAGCTTTTCAATTGTAATAGGTGAACTACAATTTAGTTTTTGTAAACTATTGAGGCTTAATGGTGTATGCACAACAACAGTGAAGGGATCTAGCCATTTGCCACTAGATTGGGCTATACTACTTTGAATCAGCCTTACACTCACACAGTGTTCCATTCCCAAGCATTTACTTTTTAATTTGGTAAAGTAATTTTGCACCCTCCTTATTGACTACACGTGCTAGTTTTCCCCTAGGATCCAATTAAAATTAGCCTGAAAATCGGTGTAAAATTAGATATTTTATTTAAAAAGACATTGGTACACATACAGTAATAGAAAAGAAAATAAGCCATATTAACATTTTTTTAATTGTTATGCAGTATATATTTAACAATCTTTATTTAGTCCAGCATTGCAAAAAGTGCTCAGTTCCTGCATTTCCATAAATTTTATTCCTCCTGAATACTATTCAGCATGCCTGTTCCTACAATTTCAATTTATTGCTATGTAATGTTCTCATAATTTTTTCTAAAGATACCATTTCCAATTTCTTAGTGTTTGCATAGGTATTTCTGCACCCCAAGCAGAATTCAGAGAATTTTCCCCAAGTAGACATAATATGCTGAATGGGTGATGGGGAAGCAAAGGTAACTGGGAACATTTTTTTTTTGAGAATGCAGCAAGTTGGCAGATTTTAAAAATTCCATACAGAATTCTTTGTCAGGGGTGTTGGGGGGGCGGGTGGCTGTAACTGGGGAAATGATTCTTCTGAGCTGGGATACTGGATCTGAATTGCTCAGACATAGTAAGACCTTACTAAGTTGAATTCACTTTGCTGTAAAAAGGCAATTTCTTGAAAATGGAAACAAGACAGAAACTTTTATAAAATTGTATATGAAATGAGTCGGTAACTATTCAGTGAAACTGGAGCTTTCCTTAATTTCAGCTACATGGATTCTTATCAACAAAGCAATGGGGACAGCTCTGCCACTGTACCATTAAGGTGCATTATTTTGATCTAACTACCCATCATATTCTGAGGGAGATGGGGAGGAAACAATTATCCCAGTTTCTTAATAACAGCCAGTAACTCATTAGCAAAGAATGGAAGCTCCACAACTACAGCAGTCTTAACTGGTGGCAACAGCAGGCTAGCCCTCT